>NC_052507.1:3734401-3909578 GCF_014356525.2 Nilaparvata lugens
TGTCCATCATTCAACAAAGCAGATACCGATGTCCGTCTCTAGTTTAGCAACGTTGCTGAAACATATTTAAATAATTGACCGAGCGAAGTGAGGTCTAAGATGAAAGTCAACGGTTTGGCATTTCTCTTCATGTTTGACTGTTTATATGTTGCGCATTTACAGCGAAACGCAGCAATAGGTTTTCATGAAATTTGACAGGTATGTTCCTTTTTTAATTGCGCGTCGACATATATACAAGGTTTTTGGAAATTTTGCATTTCAAGGATAATATAAAAGGAAAAAGGAGCCTCCTTCATACGCCAATATTAGAGTAAAAATCAGACTATAGAATTATTCATCATAAATCAGCTGACAAGTGATTACACAGATGTGTGGAGAATCCAGTCTATTGCTGTATTTCCATAAGGTGTATAGTTTCAATCAGGTACTTGTGGATGCGAATACTGCGTGAGATCTACTGTTCACAGAATTACTAGTGTAGAAATATAATTGACCGAGCGAAGTGAGGTCTAAGATTCAAGTCTATGGTTTTGCATTTCTCTTTATGTTTAAATGTTTATATGTTGCGTAATTACGGCGAAACGCGGTAATAGATTTTCATGAAATTTGACAGGTATGTTCCTTTTTAAATTGCGCGTCCATGTATATAAGGTTTTTGGAAATTTTGAATTTCAAGGGTAATATAAAAGGGAAAGGAGCCTCCTCCATACGCCAATATTAGAATAAAAATAAGACTATAGAATTATTCATCATAAATCAGCTGTCGAGTGGATTATAAATCGCATGCCATGACGCATGCAATTCAATATCTCAATGTAACTTTGTGAAAAATCAGCTGCTGTGAGGATTATTAATTGCGTGCCTCATTGAATGCAATTTTTATGCACTATTAAATGAACTATTGTTTGTATGCAATAACGCATTCAATTAATAACTAAGTAAATAGCATAGTATTGTCTCTCGACCTTTCTCTGCTTTGAACTCGGGCTGTCCTGTTGCCAGTATGTCTTGAAGGAGATTAGCTTTTGATGTTAGCATTTTTGATACACCAACCCCAACAGCCATTAGCCGTTTTCACACCAATATCTCGCCGACACGACATACAGACAGGATTTACTCTGATGGACATATACGAGGAGGCTGTGGTTTATTACTGCGCGAGGTCTACTGTTCACAGAACTACTAGTTAAATAACAAAATATTGAATCTCAATTATTGGAGTTCATTATTTAGTCTTGAAAAATATATTTTCTTGACGGAAGAAATATGATTAATCATTTTAAACAATAATTAACAGTTAATATTACATCATCATATATACTGGTTTCAAATATTTTCTATAGAAGGCAGTGGCAAGGCAGAGAATCAGCAACGCTGTTCTTCCATTTTCATTCAATGTCATGAAGTGGACCTCTCTATAGAAAAGGATAACGCCATCTGCTTTGTCGAATGATAGACAAGGATAGCAACACCAATGTTAATCAAATACTGATAACTTGATCCTCACTATAATCGTTGGACCGATTTAAGCTTAAAATTTTTTTGTGAAACCAACATCAATTTAGAAAATATTAGACCTTAAATCAAAATTGAATATAATTATTATATTCATTATGATTTTCATGACCACTTCCTTCATCCGAAATTTCAATTAGAATCAAACATATCTTTCCTGAAAACTGTAAAAATATTTTCTCTTTGAAATGAGAATTCCACACAAGCTTAGAGCTTAAGCTGCGGGCTCGAATCAAGCATTCACCTTTTCAAAAGCGCAAAACTCATTTCATTCCAGGTCGGTATTTATGCCGAATTTGCATATAAATATAGAGCAATTCTCATCAAATGTGGGGAATAAGCTAGCTGAGAATTTGAGGTTAGAAATCATTTTCGTTATCTACATAGTTCATTAGACAATCAGAGGTCATATCAATCATTGGGACTTAAAGGTCCTAACCCCGTCAAATAAAGAATGTATTATAATTACAAGAAATAGGTATCAGCTGCAGGTAACCCAGGCTAGATTGACTAAGACTCAAATGAACTTTGATTATTTGAGTATTAAATTATTTAATAAGTTACCACTAGATGCTGGAAATGTTACCTGTAGGGAATTTAAATTTATAATGCTCAAGTTCCTGAAAGCCAAACCACTTTATTCACTTGAAGAATGGCATGATCTGAGTATGGAGATCCTTTCTTTTTCATGACTTATTTCACTGTTTAAATGTAATTCTAGGCTATGTCTATTCAAGTATTATCCATGTATAGAACTCATATATTTTATGGATGCTTATTTTTATCTGTGTTCAAACTTCATATTGATTTGTGTGAATTGCTTTATTCTTTTTATCAGTGTGACTATTGTATGAATATTGTATGTATTTTGCTTCTTGATGACTATGTCTATTGCACTATGTGTTCAATGACAATAAAGAATTCTATTCTATAACTAAACGAAAATCCAAATTAAATGCTGTAATTCACCCCGAAGACTCCTGCTACTGCAAAATATTGACAACAGGGTAAACAGCTAGATGGAAATTCGATGAGCGCTACTATTCAAAAATTATTTGTCAGCCCGGGAAGTAGAGAATGATTTCAATTCATCAAAAATTATGACAATGATTGAAGATCAAATAAGTGAATTGTAATTATATGATTATAAAGTTCTAATGATTAGTGAATAATTATTGATTCGAATTAGATGATTATTCATTGATATCGATGATGATTACAGGATTTGGTGAACTACAATGATATGATCAAAAGCTTTTTGAATTTAAGGCGACCAATAAGTTCCAAACCTACTGATATTCATATTTGTTAATAATATCCTTTACTATTAAACGAGTAACTCCTGTTTTTATATTTATATGTTTAGATGCTTAGATGTTTGGATGTTTATGTGTTTGTATTTCACAGGATCTCTAAAACGGCTCTAACGATACTCACGAAATTCAGAACATAGTAGGTTTATAATATAAAGGTTCAATTGAACTAGGTCTCATTCCTTGGAAAACTCGCTGAAGGACATTAAAAGGATAATTATTTCGTCATCTGTTGGTGATGGAAGTGAGTGAGCGAGTTCATGTGTGGTGAACTGAGTCAAAATTATGACTCAGCTGTTAAACTTTTGTAATCATTCAATCAGGTACTTAGTGCTGGTTGCAAAAATGCCGGGTTATTTTCAATCCTGATTAATTCCAGTAGATCCATCTTTTTGAAATGGTCTTCTCTGATTTGGTTCACGTGAAGTTAATCAGGATCAAAATTTAACCGGCTTTTGTGCCACTGGGCCTTTGTGAGGGAAATTTTTGCCTTCCATTTGGGAATTGATCTCAATTTACTGTGATTAGATAGAACATTTCTGTATGAATGTTATTATAATTTCTTCTTTCGTAATACATTTTTTATGCTTCTGTACTCCAGAGCGAAGCTCGGTCCCCGATATTACAATATTGATTTGAAATATTCGATAATATACTGGAGAGAGACTCAAATTAGGCCCATCTGTCATTCATAAACTTCCAGAGTTTTTTTCCAATAACACCTCTGACAATCTAGCTTCCTATTGGTCGAGTACATCTCCTCCTACAGAATGACGTCTACCTGGCGTTGGCCAATGGGACTGCGTTATGGGCGTGGAGGTGTAGTACCTCAAAATGGCTGCTTGGATGTGATTAGTTGTTTAGGATCTCAGTGTAAGCTCTCATAATTAGAAAAGGCCTCACAAAAGTTTAAAATTGAGAGTAAATGGGATGTCCTAGGTGGATCTTGATGATAGATCCTAGGTCCTAATGTGTGCTAAGATCCTATAGTGAGGTCCACGTTATTATGGCAGTGGTGAAAGATGGGGAACAACGTTACTGATCCTCTGTCGTGTCAATGCCTTCTTTTGGCGGTAGCTGATACAGGTTTATTGATGTAATATTAACTGTTCATTTTCGTTTAAAATAAACAATTTTATTTTATCAAGCAAGAATTTATATTTTTCAATAATTTCATAATGAGTTTATATAATCTAGATGAAATATTTCGTAATCAATTCTTAATTCTACATTGTTAAAAGACGATTTGGCAACAGTGCAAAGCGAGAAAGAGATAGCGCAATCTGCTTTGTTGGATGCTAGACAAGTATGGCGATACCATTGCTAATCAAACACTGCCATTATAACGTGGACCTCACTGTAGCATCAGGAAAGCATTGCTTGAAAGGAAAGCGTTGACAGATTATAGTGAATCTGACAATGATAGCAAGGAAGAGGCAGAAAAAAACATAATCTGGATGGAAATACAGTGATGAGGTGACATGCGTTTTGTGGGAGATTCTCGCTGGGAGGGAAATTTCGCAACTCTGTTGTAGAAAAGGGAAATTCTCAATTCATCCCCTACAGTTGGTAGATCATCCCCTCGTGGAAAGCTTTTAGTCAGTTGTCGCGCAGCTTTTGAACAGACATTGTTACTTACTTGAGCTTAGTTTGGAAACACGGGAACTTCGCGGTAATTTACTTACAGTAATTTAGAATAATCACCAAATATCACTCTTTGTCTGGAAGGATATTGGGATATTGAAATTCTAGAAAGGTTTAAAAGAAATTAAAAGGAGGATATTTTTGATAGTCTAAGCTTGCAGGTCCGAATTTTAGTCAACGATTCTATCAAGTCAGCAAATGTGGAGGAGCAGAGAATTAGTTGTGATCTACATTCTCATGGTAGAGCAACTCTGTGCTAATGATTGGGGTGAGTCAAAAACAAATCTACCAACTAATTTGTTTAATATTTCTTGATCAATTTATTCGTAAGTTCATCATGTTTATGATGTTCAGGCTGTTTGCAGTATAATTTGTTCGTGTTCAGTTAGAAAGACAGTCCGTTGTGAGAAATGGCTTATGTTTCCACGCCAAACCCCTAGGGCACCTCTCTCTTTTCTCATCTTTGTTTGGGTTCAAATATCATATCATTTTCGAGTAGAAATTCGAATTATTGACCGAGCAAAGTGAGGTCTAAGGTTCAAGTCGACGGTTTGGTATTTCTCTTAATGTTTAAATGTTTGAATGTTTATATGTTGCGCATTTACGGCGAAACGCGGTGATAGATTTTCATGAAATTTGACAGGTATGTTCCTTTTTTAATTGCGTGTCGACGTATATACCAGGTTTTTTTGAAATTTTGCATTTGAAGGACAATATATAAGGAAAAAGGAGCCTCCTTCAAACGCCAATATTAGAGTAAAAATCAGACAATAGAATTATTCATCATAAATCAGCTGACAAGTGATTACACAGATGTGTGGAGAAGCCAGTCTATTGCTGTATTTCCATCTATATATATAAAAGCGAAATGGCACTCACTCACTCACTGACTGACTCACTCACTCACTCGCAGCACTAAAAATCTACCGGACCAAAAACGTTCAAATTTGGTAGGTATGTTCAGTTGGCCCTTTAGAGGCGCACTAAGAAATATTTTGGCAATATTTTAACTCTAAGGATTGTTTTTAAGGGTTTAAAGTTCGTCTTTTAGCATGTATATTCTTCTTCTCCCAAACTCTTAATTATAATTGAAATTTCCATACCATATGTTACTATAGAACTATAATCTAGATAGAGTACCTCTTCGAAACAGTTGTTAACTGGCAACTAAGTTAATAATTTTGTCAGGTTGGCATTAAGTTGAGTTGACTTTGTTAGGTTGGCACCAAGTTGAAGATTTAAATGCATTTATCGCGGAAAAATTGATTGGGCACTGCTACTTCAATCCTGGGAATATTATATTACTAGCCGTCAGGCTCGCTTCGCTCGCCATATCCGTTTAGTCTGGCCCCCAACTGGATTGTCCTAACATATGATAAAAATGCTCAAATGAAAAATGCAGGCGAGCGAAGCGAGCCTGCTGATTTCACTCTTGGTCGATCCATTCGGGGGTCCAGGGGGCGGAGCCCCCTGGCTAGACGGATATGGCGAGCGAAGCAAGCCTGACGTCTAGTAAGGTCTATAATTTCAATCAGGTATTTGTGGATGAAAATACTGCGTGAGGTCTACTGTTCACAGAACTACTAGTAATTTGAATAAAACAGTGAATAAGAAGTACTTTGGAAGACTTCTGAGCTAATTTGTCTCATATTTTTTGATCAATTTATTCTCCAGTTCATCATTTTTATGATGTTCAGGTTATTCACTATATATTTTGTTCGTGTTCAGTTCATAATTTGAATAAAGCAGTGAATAAAAAGTACTTTGGAAGAGTTCTGTGCTAATTTGTCTAATATTTTTGATCAATTAATTCTTCAATTCGTCATGTTTATAATGTTCATGCTTTTCACAATATATTTTGTCCGTGTTCAGTTCATAATTTAAATAAAACAGTGGATGGAAAGTACTTTGAAAGACTTTTGAGCCTCTAACGCTCTATGAGAATAATATACCCATTACGCCGGGGTCCACACTGAACAAATGTTCGACTTACATGTTCGGCAAATATGTTTGTTGAGGGACTCAAACATTTTAAAAAGTTTGGACAATCATTGTTTGTCAAACAAGAAATTATTGTTTTTCAGTGTTTGCTGAATTTGCGGCGCAACCCAAAACCTGTTCCCAATTTACAAATATTTTGTTTGGTGACGCGTCCACACTGGCCACGGGCAAACATTGTTTGTCAAACATGATGAAAAATTTGCCCAAACTATTTCAACAAACATGTTTGTCGAACATATGTTTAATATGGAACCGGCTTTATGACGAGAGTCATTTAATATATTCGGATTTTGAATGAATACTGCTTAGAGCCGCTCAGAGTTGTCAACAACTGAGTTTTCAATGAATTGCGGCAATTTGTTGCCAATTTCTTAAAAAGCACAACAACGTGTTGTCTTCAACTAGTGGGAAAACTTGTTTTCAACATAACGTCTGTTCCAGACTCAGTGTGGAGAAAACTGAGAATGTTGACAACAGAATATTTCCCTTATGTATCAATGAATTAATATTCTACGTTCAATAACAATATGAACATTATATTGTAGAACAATTCATCCAAAATTCAAATTCAAATAGGGAAGGAATAACTCTTAAATTGAACAAAAATCTACAACACCCAAAGATCAGAGAAGACCGGTGGATTCTTTGTAAAATTCTCAAAGATTTCTAGTAAGTTATGTGATCGCTTGTCCAGTGATGTAATGGAACCTTTCAATAATCATCGAGAAAATGTAAATCAGTAAAATATTTTTTAAAAGAGAGGAGGCAATACTTCATTTTGAAAGTTGAGATAATTCCCCAGAGGATAAGTAACAAACTCGAATCAAAATTCTCCAAGATTGGAAGAGAGATACATACTAGTAGTTCTGTGAACAGTAGAACTCACGCAGTATTCTCATCCACAAGTACCTGATTGAAACTATAGACCTTATGGAAATACAGCAATAGACTTGCTTCTCAACACATCTGTTTAATCACTTGTCAGCTGATTTATGATGAATAATTCTATAGTCTGATTTCTACTCTAATATTGGCGTATGAAGGAGGCTCCTTTTTCCTTTCATATTATCCTTGAAATGCAAAATTTCTAAAAAAACCTTGTATATACGTCGACGCACAATCAAAATAGGAACATATCTGTCAAATTTCATTAGAATCTATTACCGCGTTTAGCCGTAAATGCGCAACATATAACATTAAAAATATATACATTTAAACATTAAGAGAAATGCCAAACCGTCGACTTGAATCTTAGACCTCACTTCGCTCGATCAATAATTCGAATTTCTACTCGAAAATAATATGATATTTGAACCCAAACAAAGATGAGAAAAGAGAGAGGTGCCCTAGGGGTTTGGCGTGGAAACATAAGCCATTTCTCACAACGGCCTTTCTTTCAACTTTTTCTTTTGTCATTATCTTTAGGCTTTCTTGCAAGAAACTTGATCCTGACTTCTTCACAGAATATTGTAGCGAGGAAAATCCCACATCTCATCAATCTTGTAAGCTGTATGATATACATTATTCTTACACAATGTAATTACAAAGCTCCATAATATTTATTGGATAACTTTCCGAAAAAGCTCTAGTTATACAATAGCTCATAGAATCAATTTGAAACAATAATGAATAATTTTGGTCAGTATACTTCAATATTCTATACTTGCGAGGAGGGCTGAGTGTCACAAGAAAATTGTGGAAACGGCGTAATAGCATAGAGAAACAATAGCATGAGTATAGATATCCCATGGTATAGGGCGTTTATGTCGCAACTTTTACTGTTATCTCAAGCCGATTACTGTTGATTATTGTCGAATTCTACTGTTTTGTTGGGGTGAGAGTGTATGAACGGCACAATACCACTTTAGTGATATCATAGAGAAACAATAGCGAAAGTAGAAATCCAATGGTATAGGGCGTTTATGTCGCAACTTTTACTGTTATCTCAAGCCGATTACTGTTGATTATTGTCGTATTTTACTGTTTTGTCGGGGTGAGAGTGTATGAACGGCACAATATGAGAGACTACCAGTGTCACACAGCTTCACGGCAAAGAATTACATGAACTATCAGCTTGAGATAAGAGTAAAAGTTGTGACTTATACGCCCTATACCATGGGATATCTACTTATGCTATTTTTTCTCTATGGTAGAAGTGAGGTGTCAACGCCGCAATTCTGCCTAGGGGCCACAAATCGTTGATCCGGCCCTGCTATGGAATCAAGTACTGCTATTATAACGTGTACTCGACTATAAATCATCGATTTAATCCAGTTCAAAATGAAATTTAGTTTAAACCAAAACTGTGCAAACGGCACAAAGGCTCGTACGCAGATACTCAGTTTAAACTGAGAAATGTCAGCTGTTTGTTTAAACCCCGTATGAAGCACATTATAATTAATGCAACCATATCTACAAGTAAGCGTGGTTTAACGTTAAACATAGTGTTAGCATATGGCACTATGTTAACACCACGTTTAACGCTAACTACGTTTACTTGTAGATATAGCTGCATTTATCGTAATGTATCTCACTCAGTGTTTAAACGGTGTTTCATTTCTCCGTTTAAACTGAGGATCTGCATACAGGCCTAGCTAACTACAATCACGATAAAGTATTATTACACTGATGATATTAAACTACACAAAATATGTTTTAAAGCCATATAAAAAATGTTTGTAAGAGACTCAAACAGGTATTGGCCAAAATGTATTATATTAAAGATTTAATACCCAATAAAGTGGAGAGGATGATGTATATAGCCTTGGGAGAGTCTGTTATGAGATATGGATTGCAAGGTTGGGGATTTGCTAGGAAAGTTTATCTTAGGAAAATATCTTCGGTAAAGAGGAAGATTTTACGTTTGGTCAGCAATTCTCAGGGAGATATGTCATATGAGAACCTTTTGAATAGATACAAGGTTTTGAATATAAAAGGTATATTTCTGTTTACTTTGATTTTGGAAAATTACTTCTGCAAAAAAGATTATGTTATGAAAATTAATCGATATGATTTAAGGAATGAGAGGTACGTTGTACCATTTACTTGGAATAATTTAGCCAGAAACACCTTAATCTACATTGTACCAAGAACTTTCATTGATTTACCACATAATTGTGCTGAGTTTGTTTATATGCGCCTGTTGAAAATAAATTCAACTTTAGATGCAACATAATGTAACTCATTATTAATGTATTGTCCTGTTGTTATTCATTCTGTTCTATTTTTTGTATGTAAGTTCAGGTTGACTATATATTATAATACTTTTTAGATTTTTGAAAGCTGAGCCAACAATTAATCAATTAATATCATGATAATTCTAACGGTTAAGTAAGTTCTGTAGGTAAATTTGACAGTGTAATAAACTGATAAGTAAATTTAACTGTTGAGTGAAAATAAAGTTCACTGATATATGTATATTTATATTTGAATTTACATGTTTTATATAATAGTACCTTGTCAAGCAGCCTTTTTGAGGTTCGCTTAAGGTGGCTTATTCATTCAATGAACGTTTTTTCTATTCTATTCTATTCTAAACGAACAATAATCTAATTTAGTCGTATGCTATCTTCACGCCCACCACAGATTCTCAGACGTGGTAGTCTTAACGAAATTTTTCCGAGGTTGTTACTAATGTTCATCACATCAGTTATAACTTGCATCCTCATACAGGTTTAATAAATTGTTGTCCCAGCTCTCACTCTGGCAGTAGCTGTTCCATAATTTTGAAAAATTTCCCTCGTGGAAAATTCATGCATAGACCTCATTCATAATGGAGAAAGATTGTGTGGTGTGGGCAGAAGGCAATTTTCCAGCCTCTCATGAGGAGCTTTCCTCTTCATAAGCTTGAGAAGTGACAGGGAACTATTTTTGGGAATGTGATGGCGTGAGGAGGCTCATAAGAAAGTTACTGAATCATATTCATGTGTGATTTTTTTGATACGCTACTTGATAAATGTTTTAAGATGACTTTAGATCCAGGTGCTGGAGGAAACTGTTCAAGCGTGCGAAAAAACCTGAGAATGGAAAAATAATTCTGTGAAGTTTATTATTCAGCTACATATTATTGCTTTATATTTTTGTTGAATATGCAAATACTAATAAATTGTAGAGAATGGCAGAGCATATACATATATTGTTCATTCCATGCTTGAAGCAAATAAACTATTCTGCAAAGAAAGATTGTGACGTCATAAAATGTTACATCAGTCACATAAAGAATCCTAATTCATTTATGATTCTCAGAAGAAATCTTATCACCTAATCAAATCATCTAATCAAACTAAAGTTTAAGTTATTTTGTTGAATCAAATAATTTTACAATCACAATTTAAATGAAATTTCATCATCCTCCGAAGTAGGTGAAAATGCTAAGGATAAAAAATCATTAAGGGGCCGGTTTCCGAGCTCGGGATTTAGCTAAGTTCTAGACTTTAAACAGCTGGAGTCAGAAAATTAGCTTTCCAAAACGGGGTGTAGTTATGTCGCTTCTCGCACCCCAATCGCCATCTTTCCTTATTTATCCAGTCTCCTTCAAAGAGACCTCTACTCTCCATTTGAATATGGACATTGGATACCCATCTCTTTCGCGGTCTTCCACGCCTATTTCTTTTCGCTGGTACCCAATTCCATACTTGCAAAGGAAGTCTTCCTTCATTCATTCTGCGCAGGTGTCCATACCATTTCAATTGTTTCTCTCCAATGACATCCATTATCGTGTTTTTTGCGCTCATTCTCTCTCTTATTATATCATTCCTGATTCGATCCAGCAACGTCAATCCTAAACTCCTCCTCCAGTACATCATTTCCGCTGAAAGAAGTTTTTGAGAAGTTGATTTGTCACAACACTTCTGACCCATACGTCATGACTGGCTCAATCATTGCCTGGTATATATATATTTTGTATTTTTTGTTATGTTTTTATTCCATAGGATTGGATGTAGTGCTCTTATCATATTTTTTCCCTTCCTTATCTTCCCCATGATATCCACTCTATTCCTTCCATCATCACTAATAACAACGCCGAGGTACTTGTACTCCTTAACATTTCTAATCAATCCATTTTCAGTTTCAATATCCTGTCCTGTGCCTCCGAACTGCATATATCATATATATATATATATATATATATATATATATATATATATATATATATATATATATATATATATATATTATATATATATATATATAATATATATATATATATATATATATATATATATATTATATATTATATTATATATAATATATATATATATTATATATATATATATATATAATATATATATATATATATATATATTATATATATATATATATATATATATTATATATATATATAATATATATATAATATATATATATATATATATATATATAATATATATATATATATATAATCATTTCTTTAATTGGAAACGTTTTTCCTTGACGAATTTAAACTTTTCTAAATAATTCAAAACAGCTGAAACTTTACACTATTCTCTCTTCATTTTATTTTGTATTTAATCTTCTAGTTTTTTGAAATTTAATTCAAACGTGACTGTGACAATGACTACGACTACGCCCCGTTTCGGAAAGCCAATTTTATGACTCCAGCTGTTTAACGTCTAGAACTTGGTCAAATCCCGAGCTCGGAAACTGGCCCTTAATATCGTCAAATTCATTTGATATTTGAGATATATTTTGTCAAATTCGATGATACAAACAAATCTGATACTTCACGGAACAAACTTATTGTTGAAGGAAAACTTTTTACCTTTTAATGAATGTATGTTACATAAGTTAGAGATCATAGTAACTTGGAATTATTTTCTGAATCTAAAATGTCCCATATTTAGAGTATCAGATTGGGATCAGCAAGCTCTGGTTAAAAGATTGAAAGAAACGAATAATTTAATGAGTACAAATTCTAATAAATTAATTGTATTCTGTCATGTATGAAGACTAGATTCTTACGTTATTGAGAAAAGGTAGTAGGAAACTGAATGTGGATCATACAGATGAAAATTATCAATTTGAAACTGAATTAGGAAATTTTGTTTTGGACAATAGCCTGGTTTTTTTCGATCTGTTTGTGGTAACCTAATAACTTAGATAAATGAATAAACTGATAACGAGAGAAACAAACCAATAGAAACTGGTATATGAGAGAAGAGATGCCAATTTGTAAATGTAAAAAAGACATGAGAAAATCAAACTGCAGTAACGAGTGAGGAAAAACAAAACTAGAACTTAGAAACAACAATAGAAAGAGCATAAATTCACAAGGGATGAACAAAGACGGATAGATCTCCAGGTAGTTTTATTATTTTTGTGATAGCTCTGAACAGCTGATACTCAGGTCTTTCTTGTCTTGAAGTTGAGTTGTGTGAGGTGTGAAAATACCTGTGACCCACTAGAGATGTAGAGATCAGACAGAAAGACTGATGAGAAAAGTTCAGAAGAAAGAGATAAAAGTTTCAGCTTTTACCCTCGGTGGAACGAATTCGAAAAAGTGGATAGAACCAATGATATTGGGTAGCGTATTCTTTATCAAATATGTATATTTGACCGAGCGAAGTGAGGTCTACGTTTCAAGTCGACGGTTGTGCATTTCTCCTTATGTTTATATTTATATTACATTCACGGTGAAACGCGGCAATAGATTTCCATGAAATTCGACAGGTATGTTCCTCTTCGAATTTCGCGTCGATTTATATATATAAATACCACATAACAGAAGACACTTTAAAGTTTGTAATATAAATTAAAACAGGAGACACGATATAAATAGATTGAAAACACTTAAAAACTTACACTAGAAATGAGGGAAATTTTCGGAGAGTGTGTCTCCTTTCTCAACCGAGAAGACTCATATATACGGTTTTTTGAATTTTTGCTTTTCAAGGATAATACAAAAGGAAAAGGAGTCTCCTTCAAACGCCAATATTACCGTAAAATCAGAATAGATTCATCATGAATCAGCTGTCGAGTGGATGATAAATTGCATGCAATTAATATCTCAATGTAACTTGGTAAAAATCAGCTGTCGTGTGGACTATTAATCGCTAGCAATGAGGCATGCAATTGATAACTCGAAATAGTATATTATTTTCTCTGCTTTCAACTCGTAACGCTTTTGATTGATAGTAGCATAGTTGTAAAAACAAATTTTGTTATCAATAATAATTATTGTCGATGCAACAACTTAAACAACCACTAGTTGTTTACACACCGATATCTCGCCGACACGTCAGAGCAGGACATAATTCACTCTGATGGACAGTATTAGAGGAGGCTGTGGTTTTTAACTGCGCGAGGTCTACTGTTCACAGAGCTACTAGTTATAGAGATATAGGGATTTTTATCTATTGAGATTTAGAAACTATCTTGATATGTGACAAAATTGATCCTACCAACTTTCTTCAACTTCAGTAGGCTCGGCATATCACTGGACTCCCAAACTTTTTCTGTTATCTTGTTTGAAAGTTGCTCTCTATTTGCATCAGCAGAATCCTCTGCTCCAGTTTTCTAGAGAAGTTTCTGATAGAAACAACAGATGTTCCATGTGTGTTCTCCACGAAAAGTAAAGCATACAAATGGTGCATATGGGAGGATTATTAATATAGATTGAAGCCAACGTTGGTAGATGGACTGTCTACCTCTTAAGCCTGGTTTCCACTAGTAGAGTTAGTAGTAGTCGATAGAAACAACAGATGTTCAATGTGTGTTCTTCAAAGAGAGTAAGCTTGCAAATGGTGTATATTAGGGATGGGTATTGATACATCGATGTTTCAACATCAAACATCGATGTTTTTAACATCGATGTTTACTGTTCGATGTTTTTCACTTATCGATGGTTTTACCTAGACATCGGTCATCCGATGTTTTTCCCAACTAAAATGATTTTTTCATTAATTTAGGCTCTCTGTATTTTTATGTGAGACTGTTGGATACTCTTGAAGATTTACATAGCTTCTGTAGCTCTTGTCAAGGTTAGTACTTATTTAGAATTAAATAAGAGGTCGGATTCTTCGTTTCTTAGGAAGAAACAGTTTTCTCTTATTACAAGTGCTTTCCTCAACACCAATTAATCTAGCTCTGGAATAGAGGTATTCGTATTGTAAGGAGTGTAGATATCCATATAAAAAAACTCTAATCATTTCCATTACCTAAATAAAACTATCAGGTATTGAATGAATACGATATGAGTAACAATGATTGCTAAAATTAGCTTAGGATGAAATTCCAGACAGAATCTTCAAGGATATCCCACGAGGTTTCTGACTTAACTATGATGATGACAAATCTTGTAAACTACCTATAATAGACGAGTTGATGTATCTTTCTAGTCACAACCTGACTTCAATTATTCGAAAGATTGTTACTTGAATACCACAAATCCAAAATTGCTGCAATTCCAGTTAGTAACTGTTAAAATATTGGAACAATAGCTCCAGATAAAATTGTAGTCACTTTAGAAGTTTTTTTTGTACTATTAAGTATTTCAAGATTATGAAAAAATATACCAATGAATCAATCAACTTCCAAAATAATTGAGTTATATCTATACAAAATAATAAACTAATACTCTGTAAGCTTATTAACAGAAGTATTGTGGGCTCAATCAAATTGATTTCGCCCCGTTTTATCATTTTTATCAAGAATAAGTGTAAAGTATCATATACTGTACATTGTATCATTTCCACTTTATTAATACTAATAAAAATCTATTCATTCATCGTTTTTGATGCTTTTGAGTATTTACTTATTCAAAATTATTTAATTTTGAGATAAAAATTCCTAAGTGAAAAAAAGAAAATGGTAGCTATAAGGATAACCGCTGAGTTTTGGACACTTCAAATACGACATTTGTAGTCTCCTATCATCTAGGAGCAATACCCTAGAATGTTCGACACTACTTCTGAAATACTCTGTATATTAGTCTTCGTAGTATCATCCGTAAATGTACATCGATGTTTAAAACATCGATGTTTACTGTTCGATGTTTTTCACTTATCGATGTTAAGGTGAAAAAAACATCGATGTTCAAAACATCGATGTTTTGTCTTTCAATACCCATCCCTAGCGTATATAGTAGAATAGTATAGATTAAAGCCAACGTTGTTAGACAGGCTGTCAACCGCATCCTGGTGTTACCTGGTAGAGTTAGTGGTCGAGTACCTGGCATACTAACTCTATCGAGCTAACTCTACTCTACTATCTTGGTCGAGAAATTGCTTTCACTACAATTGATAACAGTAGGTAAAGTATGTTGTCTAGTGAACAGAACTAACCTTAAAATGTCAATAAGGAACTCTACTCTACTAGCTCGAGACTGTTTTCATTAGTATAGTAGTGGTAGAGTAGAGTGAGAAGCGGTGGAGGTGGAGTACTATCCCACGGTTCTATCTCACGCTACATTATTGTAGTCTCTCTTGTCTCTTGTACCACAGAGTAGAGAAGCACTACTTATTCCGTGTATGCTTATTCCGTGCTTGTACTCTCTTGTAGTACATACATTTTTCGGATTCAAAATAGTGTGTGGATTAAGTTATCATTTACATAACCTCTAGACTGTCTATTCCAAATAAAGGTTTAAAGCAGTTTTGGGCGAATGCCTGTTGTTTTTACCTGCATTGTATCTATTGTCTATGAATAAATGAATATTCTTAGCTATCACTCATTCATCAACCAAAATAATCACTTATCAACCCATATTTATTGCGACCATAACGCTTTTTCATTCATTGTCCATTATCTACTTTTTTGACGTGACGTCTTATAAATTGGTTTGCCGGGTGACACTTCAAGGAACTGCGTTACGCTCCGCGTTATGCGCTCACAATGAGAGCGAGTGAGAGCGTACGTTTCGGTTCACGGTCGTCTGGAAAGAGCACGAATAGGAGCAGTGGCGAGCAACGCAGCAGCAACCCGAAGGCATTCACCTGGAGAGAGAGTGAAACGGAGCAATCTCCTGCGACTGCGCCACTACTTAGTGAATAGGTTATGTGAATAAGTATAAGTGAATAGGTATAAGTGTAAGTATAATAGGTATAAGTGAATAGGCTATGTTGTAGTAATCACAATGTTGTGGTAGTTTTCAATCACAAAAGTAGTATAAATCGTTTCTCAGCCAATAATAATTTGTTTAACTTGAAAAAATGAGCGCGACTTGCTATGTAAAAAATTGAATCGAGCACAGTTAGCCCGTCTAAGAGCGAGAGAGACAGAGTGATTTTGTTGAGGATGTGTGAAGGTAAAAATAAAATTTTGTTAACCCGTTTCTTCCCATTGTCGACATTTGTCTACACTGACATTGGGAATTTTTTGTAGGGAATTTCCTCTGTATAGAAATTGTACAATAATTTCATGGTATTATATTGGCACTACTGCGTCGGCAAGCACGTACGGTATGGCAGTTTTGCCTCTGGTTTAGAAGCATACGTGATTTTTGTGAGTTGCTCCAGCGTTCATCATGTCATGGACTGATAGGTAAGCCTAATATAAACTCATGAATATTATTTATTGAAGTTATACACTGAATATTGTAAGTATAGGGTTCCTAAAATATGCTTATTTGCGTTTCACATGGAAATTACTGTTTTTTATCTATCAATACTAAGGTTAAATATTGATGTCCACATATGTCGACGGTGGGAACGACTGGTAGGGGCGATAGTTGTTGCAATTATTTGTTTGTTTTCAGGCTAACGGTCGCTGAAATCGCCAGTATTTTAGAAGAAGATGAAGATATTGTCGATCCAACATTTTTCATAGATCCACCTGAAAATGCAGCCATCAGCGAGTGTGATTCCGATGATGATACTCCTACAGGCAACATAAATCATTTATCTGGTAACCAACTCCGAGCTCGTGGTGAATTGATAGGAAGAAAGTTAACTGATGATGGGCTAGTTGAATTTAGAATCGGCGAAATAGAGGAAGAAGAAATAAGTCAAGAAAATACTGAAGAAGAAGGCAAATGTGAACAAGAAGTAAACGAAGAAGAGAGTGTATCAATAAGCACAAATAAAAATACTGAAGAACGAATTAGTGAAAATGTGACTGAGAAAAATTCGAAGAAGAGGAAACAAAAGAAAGATGTGAACAAAAAGAAGAAGAAGAAGGTGAAAGTGCTCAAGAAAATTCGTAAATGGCAAGAAAATGACATTGCAGATAAGACTTCTATAGAGTTTACTCGGGCAAATTTCTTGGAAAATGACTATTCTCCAGTAGAGCTATTTGAATTCTTTTTTGACAATGAAGTGGTTGAATACATCGTTTTTTGTACTAATCTATATGCTAGAGAAAAGGGAAATATGGATTTTTCTACCTCGAAAAATGAAATACGTCAGTTTTTTTCTATTCTTTTTTTGTCTGGCTATAACACAATGGCACGTTACAGAATGTACTGGGAAACAGCAGAAGACACCCATCATGAGGCAGTTTCAAGTGCTATGTCACGTAATCGTTTTGAAGATCTCCTACGTTACATCCACTTCTGTGAAAATGTAAAGATTGACAAAGATGACAAATTTGCTAAAGTCCGGCCAGTCATGTGTATGTTGAACGAACGATGGCTTCAGTACTTTCCTGGTGATGTCTATCTTTCAATCGATGAGTCCATGGTACCATATTTTGGTAGACATGGCGCAAAACAACATATCCATGGAAAGCCTATTAGATTTGGCTACAAAGTTTGGATGCTTGCTACAAGGTTAGGATATGCAATTCAAATGGAACCATATCAGGGCAAATCGACTGGTGCAACAAATCCAGAACTCGGTGTGGGAGGGTCAGTTGTAATGGACCTAATTTCCGAACTTCCATCAGATAGGAAATACTGTTTCTTCTTTGACAACTTCTTCACATCTCTCAAACTACTGGAGGAATTGCGAAATAATGGACACTACGGAACAGGAACAATCAGAGTAGACAGAGTACAGGGTGCCCCTCTCCGCCAGCCTCAAGATCTAAAAAAAGAGCCAAGAGGAACTTTCCATCAAGTCACTGATACAGACACTAATATAACCCTTGTAAGATACATGGATAATAGTGTCTTTACAATGGCATCAACAGCAACAGGTGTTCAGCCAATGGGAAAAGCAAAACGTTGGTCAAGTCATCAGAAAAAGCACATAATTATTCCTCAGCCTAATTGTGTGAACTGGTATAATTTGCATATGGGTGGGGTGGATAGATTAGACGAGAATGTTGCTGCATACCGGATAAACATCCGTAATAAGAAGTGGTATTGGCCGATCATTGCATACCTCTTGAATGTTAGTATGAACAATGCTTGGTTATTGTACAGAATGACACAAAGAGGGGTGGAAAACAAACTTGATCTCCTTGGCTTTACAAGATACATTGTCCGCACTTATTTACAAACATGCACAACCCCTCGCCCTTCTTCAGGAAGACCAAGTATGAAAGTGTCTAATAGGGTTCTGCCGGAAGTTCGTTTCAGTGGTAAGGATCATTTTCTGGAAACCGTCGAAAAACAAGTACGCTGTGCATTGTGTTCCAAAGCAACCAGAAAAAAATGCAAAATATGCAAAGTTGGTTGCCATGTGTTGTGTGCAGAGGCATTCCACACCCGCTAATGATTCGTCAAGTACATAATTAACAATGTAATGATGCAATAAACCTTTTTAAAAATCAATTGTCAAGTAATTTGTAATGTAATGATGTAATAAAACGTTTTCATAATCAATTGTCAAGTAATTTGTAATTTAATGATGAAATAAAACACATAAAAATAAATAATAGTACTTTTTCAACTACCAGAATACACCCCACCGTTCATTCCCACTGTCGACAAATGTAGACATGCATCTGTTTTATCTACCTGGGACCGATCATTCCCACTGTCGACATATGTCGACATGCTGTATTTTGTTTGTATCTACAAATTTTGCATATTTTATAGTATATCTATAGTGAATATGTAATACTAAAGTAAACTTTTCGTATAAACTAAGAAAAAATGAAAAAATAATAATTTGGGATGAAACGGGTTTTAATATGGAATTCAGTGCGAGATTCTTTGCATAAATTAATGTTTTAAATTGTTACTATTATTTCATCCTTCTTCCTACTATAGGAATGAATATTCACATTAAAATTATTTTACCACTCAAAGTCGTTGTCACGTAAAACTTTCACCCGTATACCAACTTTACAGACAACCATGCAATTTTTTTTTTGTGATCAAGAAAAAATATTTAAAATTCACTGAATTCCATAGTTTTCAAGAGTCATTCATATGCTTTATTCTACACAATCATTCATCAACCAAATATATTCATCATCATCTCAACCTAAACGTAGACTCTCACAAATAATTTTCTTGAAACCTTAATGACCTATTCTCTAGAACAGGTCTAAGCCCACTGATTACAGTGAAATTCTTTTGGATTGTCTCCAACAACGAGCCAGCTCTGCTTGTTGCCTGAATCGCGAAATGCTTCCTTTTCCTTGTTTCCCATACTTCTACACCTATACTTCTATTTCTCTTTCTCCTTGTTCCCCACAATCCTACACATACACTTCAATCTCTTTTTCTCCTTGTCGCCCACAATCCTACACATTCACTTCTATCTTTCTTTCTCCTTGTTCCCCATAATCCTACACATACACTTCTATCTTTCTCTCTCCTTGTTCCCCACAATTCTACACCTTCCTATCTCTCACTTTTGCATTAAGCACAATGTTACCCTCCCACTGGAGGGTTGGAGCATTTTTCATTTTAATTGCCTTTTTATTGTTTAGTGGCCATGTTTAATGTCTTCACCCCAACTTTGGGGCCTAAGAATCACGTCACACTTATAGTATCTTTCTTGTGAACCTGTATTAAAGAACAAACTTGGAACTTTTATCCAAATTTCACTGCTTTATTCTCTATTTTTTTCTGAGGATGAGCAGAGTTATTAGCCATGTGCATTCCAGTTAAATGTGAAGAGAGACTAATAATGAAATTATTGTTATTCAAATTTCTTGGATACGATAATTTTTGGTGAGTAGCCTATCAGCCACACACGCATTCAGTCTAGGATTTACTCTTAAAAAAGCATAATTGAACAAGCGAAGTGAGGTGTAAGATTCAAGTCGACGGTTTGGCATTTCTCTTTATGTTTATATGTTGCGCATTTACGGTGAAACGTGGTAATAGATTTTCATGAAATTTGAAAGGTATGTTCCTTTGTAAATTGCGCGTCGACGTATATACAAGGCTTCTGGTAATTTTGCATTTCAAGGATTATATGAAAGGAAAAAGGAGCCTCCTTCATACGCCAATATTAGAGTAAAAATCAGACTACAGAATTATTCATCATATTTCAGCTGAAAAATGATTACAAAGGTGTGTGGAGAAGCCAGTCTATTGCTGTATTTCCATAAGGTCTATAGTTACAATCAGGTACTTTGGGATGAGAATACTGCGTGAGGTCTACTGTTCACAGAACTACTATTATGAAAGGAAAAAGGAGCCTTCTTCATACGCCAATATTAGAGTAAAAATCAGACTACAGAATTATTCATCATATTTCAGCTGAAAAATGATTACAAAGGTGTGTGGAGAAGCCAGTCTATTGCTGTATTTCCATAAGGTCTATAGTTACAATCAGGTACTTTGGGATGAGAATACTGCGTGAGGTCTACTGTTCACAGAACTACTATTATGAAAGGAAAAAGGAGCCTACTTCATACGCCAATATTAGAGTAAAAATCAGACTATAGAATCATTCATCATGAATCAGCTGACAAGTGATTATACAGAAGTGTGGAGAAGACTGTCTATTGCTGTATTTCCATAAGGTCCATAGTTTCAATCAGGTACTTGTGGATGAGAATACTACGTGAGGTCTACTGTTCACAGAACTACTAGTCTAGGATTTGGTCATCTTGAAAATGTATCTTTCAATCAGTGTTAGTAGACAGCTGTCTGCTAACTTTGTCTTTCCATAAGCTGAGGTCATGATTTCAATTTGAAGTTTGGAGTTATTGATAGAAAACATTTTTTTTTTAATCTGATGATCAAAATTGCAACAAATATTATTGAAAAGAAATTTATTTCTAAAATCATGAAAAGTGAGAAATGAAGTTTGTAGGGAATCAGCATTATGTATGATACTTTATTTTGTTAATTTTTTACTCACCGACTTTTCGCCAACACAACAACACAGAATGTTCTCTGATGGGTTGATTGGATTGGCGTATCGACGGCAGCCAGACCTGATAACAGCGCTCACACTCACATTCCGGGACGACACGTCACGGTAAGATAGGACAGAAAGCTCTATGTTTATTTAGGATTTTTTCTAGACATTTCAAATTGAGAAATTATTTATTAATTAAAAAAAAAAAACAACAACAGGTCAATGTAACTTACTGAGTGCGAGGTCTACTCTACTGAGCGCGAGGTCCACTGTTCACAGAACTCTAGTAGATAGTGAACTAAGATGGGAATGGAATTTTTTTTATGAAGTGTTAATATTAATCGACTCGTGTATCTCTGATTGTGCCAGCAGAGTCAAAAGAATGCTGAATGAGAGAGCCTTCTACGGGATGATTGTAGGATATATCAACACACAACTCCATGTCTTGGATAACATACAAAAACCCATCACACCCCCATATCATAAAGATCAGAAACCGCTAAACACTCCTAAACGATGATAATTTATCCACCCGATTCAGATTTATTGGGATTCTAGAATTTTCTCCACCACATACCGTAACAATATATCCTGTCATGTAGCTTACTGTAATGATGCTGCTCGATTTCTCTGTCAGTTCAAATAAATAATGAAATTATCAATTCATAACTTGAAAATAATCAATTTATAAACTTTGAATCAATTAAAGTTTTCTTCATCAACGATCATTGATTGAATTATTTTTTTTCAAAATATAATTGAGACTATCTTTCATGTTGATGAAATCCGCTCCACCACATATTGTGGCATCAAAATTAATATTTAAAATGGAATACATAAATGATGCAGGTGGAAGAAAAGAGAGATACTTCCATGACTTGACGCACTTTGTGAGTTCACTGGGATAAAACCACCGAGTTTTATTAAAGTGTGTTATTGCGAGGCAAACCAAGAACCCAGAGTCAAGCGGTCAGTCTTCCCACGAAATATAAAACCTCTGTTTATGAAAATCTGATATTAAAGAGAGTGGAAACCCATCTCTGATGTGTGGGCGTTTGTATGATTAAATATTCTGCTTCTGAGAAATCGGGATTTCCTCGTTTATTTAACCTACTGAACAATCAGGCTATCATTTGTAAATGTATTTAAAAATATTAAAGATTTCTCACAATGAAGATTCAAGATTTTTGAAAGCCAAGTATCATAAAGTATGAAAATTCCATGCTTCTTGACAGTTTACAAGGCTCGTTAGGGTCTACTTGGAAAAAGAGTTTACTATAGTGATGACCTTGTTAAGAAAGATTGTAAGGCAACTAAACAATCCTCTCCTATTAGTATCATTTGTAAATTTAAAGGATTTACCACAATAAGGATTCAAGATTCTTGAAAGCTGAATATCATAGAATCTAAAAAATGTCCAAGTTCCCTGCAAGTTTACGAAGCTCCTGATGGTTTAATAGAAGAGAGAGTTTACTATAGTGAGGTCCACGTTATAATGGCAGTGAAGGAAGATAATACAACAGCGTTGCCGATTCCCTGCCCTGTCACTGCCCTCTATAGCTGATACCGATATATCTCATGAGATATCAACTGTCCATTCTGTTTAGAATAATAAGTTATGTTTCCTAATCAAGAAAATATATTCTTCATTGATTGAAAAATAAATCTTCATAATATTGAGATTGAATATTCTGTTATTATATTTCTAATTTTTTGGAAAACGATCTGGAAACGTAGCAAATCTTGAAAAGGGTAGCGCCATCAGATCTGCTTTCATGAGTGATAGACAAGGATAGCAAAACCATTGCTAATTAAACACTGCCATTATAAAGTGGACCTGACTATAGTGGCTAATACAGCCATTCTGATAGGTTCCTATAATTGTTGATTAATTTGTGGACAACCAGAGTGTGCTTGACAAAGACAGTTCTCACTTCTTAGAAGACATCCATGAATATTATGTTTCTGGATACCAATGAATAAAGATGGAGGAATGATGGATTCTTTATCCATTATATTCGTCTACGATTATACCAAAGCATTCATACAGTAATGGACAGATTAGGCTTGACAAAGACAATACCCACTTCAGACTTTTAGGTGCATAAAGACTTTCGCTCTGCTCCGCAATCGAACGTCACTCGAGCAGATCGATTGATGATCGACCGGGGAGCAACAGTGGAACGCGAGAACAGCTAACATCTCCCGTAACGTTCATGATCGGAGCGATCGCGGAGCGAGTGCGGAGCGTGCGTGGAGCGAGTACGGAGCGTGCGTGGAGCGATTGCGGAGCGAGTTGGAGGCGCGTATATCTGTACGCACCTTAACATACACGTGATTAATACTACTTGTGAAAGTAGTTGCTATGACACACCTTTTGTTCAGTGTTAAAATGTGGGTAGAAGTATAGAGAAACGATAGCATAAGTAGATATCCCATGGTATAGGGCGCTTATGTCGCAACTTTTACTGTTATCTCAAGCCGATAGTTCACGTAGTTCTTTCCTATGCAGCTGTGTGACGCTGGTAGTCTCTCAAATTGTGCCGTTCACACACTCTCACCCCAACAAAACAGTAGAAATTGACAATAATCGACAGTAATCGGCTTGAGATAACAGTAAAAGTTGCGAAATATATTCCCTATACCATGGGATATCTACTTACGCTATTGTTTCTCTATAGTAGAAACTACTATTAGTGTTCACCAACACTTGATTATTCAAGTTGCGGATCTCAGAGATCATGAGCGAGTTCTTCAACCCAGGGGGTCTCCAGTTTATTGTTTTATTCAATTATCTACTCATTCATTCACTTATGTAAGAAAAAGGTGGATAAATTCATTCATGGAGAAATTCTACAGCTAGCCGTTCTATTTAATAACAAAAAAGTGAAGTAAAATATCAACTTTAATAGCAATTTTCAATTAGAATTGAGCGCTATTAAACTTTGACGTAGAGTACTCTCCATTATTCACTCGCGAGAAGACCTAACATCTCCCGTAACTTTCATGATCGGTGCGATCGCGGAGCGAGTGCAGAGCGTGCGTGTAGCGATTGTGAAGCGTGTTGGAGGCGCGTATATCTGTATGCACCTTTAGAAGACGTCCATGATCTCATTAAAAACCCTGTAATGAGATATGTTCCTGGATACCAATGAATAAAGATGGAGGAACGGTGGATTTTTCATTCATTATTCGTCCAAAGAATTCATACAGAAATGAACAGACCCCTCTATCTTCATCATTCCATCCTTAACTCAAGTAAATACCATAACTGAATATCAAAAATGAAAACTGAATACCAAAATACCTCTCCAAAAACTCCCCCATTCCATGTAATAATCTCAACACCTCACTCATCCAAAGTAAGCCTACACGTAGATTATGATTCTAATACTGAAAAGTTCATTTCGAAACCCGGCTTCCCCTTTGAATATTATTATGATCTCAACAACGCTCAAGGGGTCGTATTTGGGCTCGGTTAGCAGGTGGAGCCTTAGTGAGATTCTCTTGAAACTGTCAGAAATCCTCATTTACATTATTAAGACTCTCCATTCTACTAATACTGCCACTTTAAATATGATTCCAGTAGAAGGATCCAGTCTAGAGTGTCAGTACTTCCCATAAACTATACCAATGGTTTCTCATTGAAATATTACTGCCAGTTCCAGGTGGATTCCACCACAGGAGATCCATTCTTCAAGTGTCAGCACTTGTTTACTGGCTATATAGAGAGAGACTACAGTGAGATTCACGTTATAATGGCAGTGGAGAGAGATGGGAAAAAAACGTTGCTGATCCTCTGGCTTGTCAATGTCTTCTATAGACGGTAGCTGATACAGGTTTATTGATGTTATATTAACTGTTCATTCTCGTTTAAAATAATCAATTATATTTTATCAAGCGAGAAATCACTTTTCAATAATTTCATAAAGAATTTTTATAATTCAGGTAGAATAAATCAAATAAAATCAAGTTTTATCCAATGATATCACTTACATGACACAAATGATATAACTGATCATTGAATACAATACTGTTTGCTTAAAAAAATCTTGTCTGCAAACAGGAGTGAAATACATTCAGAACTCAACTAAAAATGCTTATCTATAAACTCAAATGAAAATACTCATCTCAATTATATTTAATTATCTTAATTATAACCCCACACCCACACCCACACACCATGGAGAATCACACACACATCATGATAATTATTATCAAAATACTGAATATTTTGTTAATTAATTATCAACTCTACATTGTTAAAAGACGATCTGGCCACATAGCAAAGCGAGAAAGAGATAGCGCTATCCGCTTTGTTGAATGTGAGACAAGGATAGCAATACCATTGCCAATCGAACACTGCCATTACAACTTGGACCTCTCTATAGCATTCCGCTCATAATTTTGCTGCCGTTTACTGGCTATATAGGGAGCGAAGTCAACAAGTCAGCATTGATGGAAGCATTTATGTAGTACCCCTAGAAATACTGACAGTCGAAAGTGACTCTGTAGCTCGCCCCATTACATTTCCGGTCTCATTCGAATTTCGATTTCCCGTATTTTTCCACAAAAATGCAATCTGTATTTGAGATTAATGATACGAGTATTTCTTGTTTTGTTGATTCAAATATTTGTTGATTTCCGATCATGAATGCCCCTTGTTTGATTTCTCATTCATTGGTTTTTTTCTGGTGCAGTTATTTGGATTTGTGATTGATGATTATTTTTGTTGATCTCGATGTAATAATTGCTGTGATACCGGTTATGAATGCCTCATGAGTGAGAAACACTACCGAATTAAAACCGGATTCCATAATTTCTTTTTCAATACCCTGATGACGATGAAGATGATTTCCTGGATGAGTGGTTTGTAATCAAGATTGGTGGAATGCTTTGTGGATTTTGATTGATATTGATTATGACTCCTCATCAATCAATCCTCATACCCACAAACCCACACGGGAGTGATCCGTGGTCTAGTGGATAGAGTGCCTGCGTAGCAGCATAGAAATCCCGGGTTCTCAAACCCTCTCAATACCAAAAGTTTTTTAACCAGATCACTCCCGTGTTATTGGATGGGTACGTTAAATTGTTGGTCCCGGCTGAAGTATGACAGTCGTAAGGCCCATTGACGGCTTAAATAATATATTCAGGCGGTGGGACCTTCCCGCAAGGGACTCCCCACCAACAAAAGCCATACGAATTTACTTTTACTTTTAATCCTCATAATTTATTTAAAATCAATTCTTAAATAATTCTTCTACAATTGATTCGGTTACATTTGTCACTACAGTGAAATCGAATTGAAATACACATGATAAGATTTTTGCAAAGAAATATTTGTGATTATTTTATTGATGAATGAGTAAATAATATCGGAAATTAATGAGACTTTCTGTCAATTTGGTAATTCATTATCCCTAATGTGGAAAAGGATCAATCATTGGACAAGTTAACGTAACTGTTCATTGTCTCAACGGCTGATCAATAACATGAAATCAGACTGAATAAAATTCTCCTCACCACACTCAGATAGATTTGAATATTGTTGAAGCATTCTTTGTAACGAAATTCAAATTTTCGAAAATTGAGAGGAAACAGTTTTGGATTGAGTCTCTTTATTTTCTCTCATTGTGAACTGGAGGTTTGTGAATTGAATGAGTTTATGAAATGGGAGAAATTGTATCAGCTTTTCACATATTATCATTGAGTATTATCATAGAGAAATAATAGCATTAGTAGATATCCCATGGTATAGTACGTTTATGTCGCAACTTTTGCTGTTATCTCAAGCCAATAGTTCATGTAATTCTTTCCCGTGAAGCTGTGTGACACTGGTAGTCTCTCATATTGTGCCGTTCATACACTCTCACCCCAACAAAATAATAAAATTCGACAATAATCAACAGTAATCGGCTTGAGATAACAGTAAAAGTTGCGACATAAACGCCCTATACCATGGGATATCTACTCACGCTATTGTTTCTCTATGGTATATATCTCTTTTAAATTGGAAGGAAACCGTTTTGAATGGAGAATGTAAATTTCCTCTCATGGTTCGTGAATTGAATGAGTCTATGAAATGGTGGAAATTGTATCAGCTATTCACATATTATCATCAAACTTTTAGGCATTAAATGCTTCTTAAAATGATGAATCCTTGACTCTGATATTTAAATCCTCGATTATTCCTTCAAGTCCCTTGTCTTCTATGAGAATACTTCGAGATTCTCTTTGAAAATCGTAACAAAGTGGGCATTCAAGATATTTCTCATTACCTAACTGAAAACATTCTACAATTAGTCTATTCTGGAAGTAAAATGTCAAAATTCCTGGAAAACTCCATATTCTTTTGAAACAATGTCAAGATTTTCGATAGAATGAGAAAATAGTGTCACTCACCAATATTATAATACTTTGATCCGTTCAATCACTGCACTGATCAAAACTATATTGTTGAACAAGAAGTGATTTTCAACCTTGAAGATCGAGTAAGCCGCGGTCAAGATCGATGCCACTAAACAGCTGTGCAATAGGTTGATTGAATAAACAAAATCTTGAAATTCTCTAGATATTGCTTGTTCTGAGTAATTTACAAACAAATGCTTGAATTCGAGTCAGTTGTACAATCTTATTTGTATAGATAGAACTAATGACTAGGTGCGGTACTATACATTCTTGATTTTAGTTTATTTGATCCACCATGGCTTACTTTCTATCTATAGTAGGCTGTGGATCCACCCATTGATGAAAATATATTCAAGTCATTGATATAGATGAACGCTGAAATCTCAATATCGAGATGACCGGTCTGTTAGTACCCTTAATGAGCATAAAAATGTCAAGTATCATTATTTTTCCTCCACCTACTGTCTAAAGTACTTACTTTACTCCCTGAAACATAATACTAAAGTGTTACTTTTTCGCTCTCAGTAGTAAAAAACAAAAAAACTCCCTAGGGAGGAAAAGTGACTCCATTTGAATAACATGGGAAGCATCTCTATTTCAAAAACTCACATTGTAATAGGTTAGAAGGTCTAAGCTCAGATGAGAAAGCGTAATAGAGGTGTCTGTCATTGAGTCAACTGAATTCAATGCCACAACAAGAAATTTGATCAACTCATGAAATAATTATATGTTTGTATGATATTATATTCTTAATATTAGTAGACGATAAAAATTCTTACAATTTTAAAAATATTTTATTCTATTCAAAATACCAGACAACAAATATTTTTGATCTGCAAACTGCAATTCAAATCTGAAACTCGTGATCTGAAGTCAGCCATTTTTGGTGGACGCCCATCTGATATAATTGTTACAACTTTTGTCGATATATAGCGCAATCGGCAGTGCCAATCAGCCGACCGGTTTTTAGGTTTTAGATTGTAGGTTATGTTGTTAGGAAACATTGTCACCAATACGTAAGTTATTAAAATGATTTTATTTGCAGTTTCTATAAAAAAATGTAGATGGAGGAAAAACTTACCGTGTGTACATCACGAGCGAAATAGTTATTTGTGCAACTAGTGCGCAAAGTGACAGTTTGCTGCATCGAAAGAAACGTTTACGCCCGAGCCGTAGGCGAGGGCGGAATGGTTTCTTGAGTGCAGCAAACGAACTTTGCGCACGTATTTCACATTAAATTTTTCCTACAGTTACCATTGAATATGAAAAGTGGGTAATTATGGGTAAAATTGCCTGAATAATGTAGTAGTGTTTGAATGGCGAGGCGGCTGTGTGGTGTGTGCTGTGGTGGCACTGTGCTGTCGTTGTCCTCCATTATAATATCTACTTAATAATTAGCGCATTGTGCTTCGTTGCACCTCTGCTCACTATAGCAGCCCACTCACTGTTACCAACTTAATTTTGATTTTGCTGCACTGGTGCTCCATATAACCTACTAACTATTTTGCGTTGTCATGCTGCAAATCTGGAGTACGCAAAGTACTCACTTTGCGCACTAGTGCGGAAAAGTGATTCTTTGCAGCCTGCAATCAGTGCACAAATGGTCACTTTTCAGGGTATCTGTAGGAAAAATACTTTTTCTCCCTCAGGAAAATTGTTGCCCTCGGCTTCGCCTCGGGCTTCAAACTTTTTCCCACAGGGAGAAAAAGTCGTACTTTTCACTCTAGATATACAAATAACTATTACACCATTGTATTCTTCCTCAATATAATATTTTTTTACTTGATGAACACCTAATAAATTACGATACTCTCTAGCAACAAGTGACTCAACAACTCTTCTTCACATTATTTTCAAAACCCGAGTGATGATATCGAGTATCGTTGTGCTCTTAGTAAAACACCGGTGCGGTCTCTGTAATGTCTGTAACAATTAGAGATAGCAAGAAAAGCCGTAATGCGTTCATTCATGGTCCAGACTCCAAACTCTGACTGCCAACGGCACTCTTATCCCTTATCTCGGCAACCAACTGCCGGTTGGCTACGAGGCTACCTTCATTACGGGAATGAAAATTGAATGTGCGACCGAGTCGGTTCCGAATCCGATACTTGGCGATTCCAGTTGGCAACATTATCATAATCTCCATCTCAACTTCCTCTATCTCTCTCTCTCTCGGTCTTTCTCACATCCTAGTTCTCATCTTCTCTTTCTCTTTTAATCTCATTTTCAACCTCTTTTCCTCAATTTCAGTCTTTTTCCCTGCTTTTCCGTTCCTCTTTCTAATTTTCTTTCTACAACCATCAACTATTCCCTTTAAATTCATATTTCTACTCTTTTCTAAACTCTTCTCTCATTCCTTGTTCCAGCCTCTATTTTCCTTCCAATCTCATTTTCAACCTTTTTTCTTCACTTTCAATCTCTCTTCTTCCTTCTTAGTCCATCTTCCTTCAAACAATCACCAATTATCCGTTCTCAATTTATTCTATTCTCTTTTAAACTCTTTTCTCATTCCACGTTCCACCCTATCTTCCCTTTTCAATCAAGTTTCAATCTTTTTTTCCATTTCATTCTCATTTTCAACCTCTTTTCCTCACTCTCAATCTTTTTCTCTGCTTTTCCGTTCCTTTCCCCATTCTCTTTCTACAACCATTAACTATTCCCTTTCAATTTATATGTTTCTCCTATTTTCTAAACTCTTCTCTCATTCCTTGTTCCAGCCTCTATTTCCCTTTTAATCTCATTTTCAACCTGCTTTTTTCCCTTTCAATCTCATTTTCAACCTGTTTTCTCCACTTTTAATGTCTCTCACTCCTTTTTAGTGACTCTTCCCTCTAACAATCCCCAATTATTTCTTCTCAATTTATTCTCTTCTCTTTTAAACTCTTTTCTCATTCCTCGTTCCAGCCTCCCTTTTCTTCTCATTCTCATTTTCAACCTGTTTCCTCCACTTTCAATCTCTTTTCCTCCTTTTTAGCCACTCTTCCTCCTAACACTCATCATGTTTCTCTTCTCAATTTATTTCTCCTCTTTAAACTCTTTTCTCATTCCTCGTTCCAGCCTCTCTTTCCTTCCAATCTCATTTTCAACTTGTTCTTTTTTAACTTTAAATCTTTCTTCCTCTTTTTAGTACTTCTAACAATCCTCAATTATTTCTTCTTAATTTATTATCTCCTTTTTTAAACTCTTTTCTCATTCCACGTTCCACCCTATCTTCCCTTTTCAATCAAGTTTCAATCTTTTTTTCCATTTCATTCTCATTTTCAACCTGCTTTTTCCCCCTTCCAATCTCATTTTCAACCTGCTTTTTCCCCTTTTAATCTCATTTTCAACTTGTTCTTTTTTAACTTTAAATCTTTCTTCCTCTTTTTAGTACTTCTAACAATCCCCAATTATTCCTTCTCAATTTATTCTCTTCTTTTTTAGAATCTCTTCTCATTCCATAGTCCAGCCTCTATTTCCCTTTTAATCTCATTTTCAACTTGTTCTTTTTTAACTTTAAATCTTTCTTCCTCTTTTTAGTACTTCTAACAATCCCCAATTATTTCTTCTCAATTTATTCTATTCTCTTTTAAACTCTTTTCTTATTCCTCGTTCCAGCCTCTCTTTCCTTCCAATCTCATTTTCAACCTGCTTTTTTCCCTTTCAATCTCATTTTCAACCTCTTTTCCTCACTTTCAGTCTTTTTCCCTGCTTTTCCGTTCCTCTTTCCCATTTTCTTTCTGACAACCATTAACTACTCCCTTTCAATTTATATGTTTCTCCTCTTTTCTAAACTCTTCTCTCATTCCTTGTTCCAGCCTCTATTTCCCTTTTAATCTCCTTTCAACCATTTCTTTCCACTTTATATCTCTCTTCCTCCTTTTTAGTCTCATTTCTCATGCTTTGTAAAATTCGTTGAATGATTAGCAATACTGTAATTTAATGTGAATTAGTTTATAAGCAAGTTTATATTGTAACATACATGAATAAAGGATTCTGATCTAATCTCACCCAATAACAGTCAACGTTTCGCTTTCAACCAGTTCCGCTTCTCTTTCTCTACTTTCAATCCCTTGAGCCACAAATGGCAACCACGTGCTCTCCTAAAATTTAAAAATTGTAGATTTCTGTTATTTGTTGCAACACGTGCTCTGAACATATTGTATTGAAGAATATGAACGCTCGAAGAGCTAGAATAACAAAAAGAACCGTTTCTCGAAACTATTGAGAATGCATTTGAATAGCCTACCTAGACAGACGCTGGGGCATTATTCTTTTCAAAATAGTTTGAAACAAAATCATTCTGTCATAGAAATTGCTAACAATATATGATAACAGTAACGTCAGTCACAGACACGTTTACAATAGAAACCACATGGCCCACTGTGTTTTGTGTCAATCCTTGTATATATCTATAGCATAAGTTGATGGCAGGTAAATGAAGATTGTGAATAGCGATATAGATATATAGTTAGGAGAGAAGTAAATATAGATATGTAGTTTTCAATGTAACCACGTGGTCAGCATATGCTACAATTTTACCACGTGGTCAGCATATGAATATTATTGAAGCAATTATTGATGATCAGTTATTTGAATGGTGATCACATAAAATGATAAACATGATATATGAGTAAATGTATTTATAAATTAGGTCATGAAGTAGATTAGGCTATATGTATAAAGTATTCAACAATGTAATGTTGTACAATGAATTATAATTTAATAATTATTATAAGCTAATTAAGTTAGTTGAATCCGAATTCATAGGCTAAGGACAAATTTGTAAATAGAATAAATTAGGGATATTTGATTGAAACATGTTGACAATGAGTATGAGAAACCTGCTTAATCAATTAAGTAGTAATTGATTGGTATCTCATTAATTTGATTTATTCAACTCAATTGTAATGATGTACTGTATGACATTGTATTCTGTTCATTTCATGTATTTATTATTGAAGTATTTGCCATATTAGATTTATAAGATTGATTACTGTATTAATCAAATCAATGCATTCAATTGTCAGTATCCAAACTTTAGAGTTTAAATATTGGTAAAATGTATGATATCATTTGTTTTAATAATGAAGGGGAGCCATAGTTTAAAATGATATAACATAATAAACATTATAGTGAATTCAAATTGATATTTGAATTCAATTTGTAAGCAGAATATTAGGCTGAAGAGTTTGAGTGTAGGCGGAGCTAGAGGGCGAAGGGTGATGAGGGGTGGAAAATCGTGGTGCTAGTATATATGCAGGCAGACCTTGTCTTGCAGAGTTAGTTGCTGTGAGTTGCAGTTAGTTGCTGTGAGTTGCTGTGTAGTCGCTGTGTGTCTCTGGATTTTGGACAGTGTTCAGTGTAGGAGTGAGTTTTTTGGTTTCAGACTTCAATTATCCTATAGGGAATTGACTGAGCCAGGTAAAGATTGTATTTAGAATTTTCAATTTTTCTCATTTCAAATCCACACCACCCCACCCTAAAAAGCCCAAATAAGTATATCAAATTTTATAGCATTATAGTAAGAGCAAACTTAATTATTACTTCTTTTTAAATTCATATCTAAAGACACAATTTTAATTAACTTCCTGAAGCTTACAGTTGAAATTTTCTTCTAAGCACGAATAATATTTTTTAAAGCAAGGCTCCCCTAATTATATTCATTCTTTAAAATTTATCAATTCTCTTATTTTGACTATAATCATTTTTAACTAGAGTTGTTCAATATTTTGATTTAATTACTTATTTTCCAAGTAACCTGTTAAAATAGGAACTGTTTGTTAAATTTTGTTGTATAAAATTGAACTTGAACTGTAATATTTTCGAAAACTCAATAATCTTGTATATTTTGAATCACTACTATACTTAAATCAAATCTTTTTTAAAATTCTCTTAAATTAAAAGTTTATTAATAAATTCATATTAACCTTTGTTTTGCCTTTCACTTTATACATCCCTTACACACGACCCTGATCTATCTATCTTTATCTTTTTCTTCAATACTATTATTAGTTCATGAGTGAAATATAAGTATCCACAGTGAGTGAAATTATAGTAAAGTAATTATTTATCAATTCATAGTAATTGATTGGCGCCGGGCAAAATAGGTACCGTATAGAGTGAGGGAGTTCGAAACCCACTCTAAACAAAAACCGACAGTGGGAAGAGTTCACCCTCTGTTTTTCTTCTAACACTCTCTCACTCTCTCACTTCTCTTACTGCGCCCTAAATTCACCCTCCTAGGTTAAATAAAGGCAGCCTTCGATTCAATCCAATTCTCTCATCTAACTCTTCCCGCTCACTACTCCCGTCCTTCATTTCACTCCTAGTCTCTCTCTCTCGTTCTCTCTCAGTAACTCTCTCTCTCTGACTCTCCTTTTCTCTGTGTCACTTTCTCGTTCTCTTTCTCTTTTTCTGGCTCTCCTTTTCTCTCTCCTTCAATTCTTTGGTAGAGATTAGTGGAAAGGATATTTTTATATTCTTTCCGAAGAATGGACATTGATATGTCCAAAGCTCCGCCAATCTATGTAGATGCATAGCAATATTTCTATAGTTATTCCAATTGCTTTTTCCTCCACCTACTGTCATAAGTACTTACTTTACTTCCTGAAACATGATACTAAAGTGTCACTTTTTCGCTCTCGGTACTAAAAAACAGAAAAACTCCCTGGGGAGTAAAAGTGACTCCATTTAAATACATGGGAAGCATCTCTATTTTAAAAACGTACATTTGGAATAGGTCAGAAGAACTAAGCTCAGATGATGAAGAATATAGAGTAGTCATTAATCCAACTAATTCAATACCTCAACCAGACATTTGATCGATACATAAAATTTATGTTTGTATGCTGAAATTATTATTACAACTTCATATTACTATACTAAAAAAATGTATATTTTTTTTCTTTTATTCCTGTTATTCAAAATATCAGCAACGAATATTACTTATTAACTAATCAAATTTGAAACGGGAACTTCACCTAGCTGTAGGTTTTGGCTGTCATGTTGTTACAACTAGCCGACAGATAGTGCTGTCGGAGGAGAACTGTGATTACAAGCCAGCTGTTTCTGTTTACTTTTTAGATTATGTTGTAACACATTGTTCGGTCACATACGTTTTTAAAATTATTTTATTAGCAGTTTTTATAAAAATGTAGGTGGAGGAATAATGTTGTGTATATCACGAGTGAAAAATGTTTTTTCTCCCTCAGGAAAATTGTTGCCCTCGGCTTCGTCTCGGGCTTCACTTTTCCTCAGGGAGAAAAAAACAGCACTTCCACTCTAGATATACAAATAACTATTTTCAACCTGTTTTTATTACTTTCAATCTCTCTTACTTCTTTTTAATCCCTATTCCTCCCAAAAATCATCAGTTATACTTTTCCAATTTATTCTCATATATTTTAAACTCTCTTCTCATTCCTAGTTTTAACCTCTCCATCACCGATACCCTCTCTGAGAATGGACATCTAAAGGTCTAAACTTTACCGTTACATGTGAAAACATTACAATGAGACCTCAACTTCCGCACATTAAATTTCATATATTCCTTGCTCAATATTATTGTCCAACTCTTTTATTAATTTTATATGATTCAACATTTCATTTTACCCCTGCTGGTAATTATTTTCAAGGCTAGATGGTCAAACAATCAATGTTTCCCTTCCAACCTGTTTTGCTTTTCTTCTACTACTCTCATCCTCTTACTCTTTCTTCCTCTGTACTCTTTTCTCACACCCTCTCTCTCTCTCCAACTCTCTGCTTTTACTCTCATCCTCCCATTTACCCTTCATCACTCTCTCCCATACCTTATACCCCCAATAACAGTCAACGTTTCCCTTTCAACCAGTTTCGCTTCTCTTTCTCTACTCTCAATCTCTCTGTTTTTTCCCTCACTCTCTCACCTAACTTTTCTCACTGCGCCCTAAATTCACCCTCCTAGGTTTAAAATAAGGACAGCAATTCGATTCAATCCAATTCTCTCATCTTCTAACTCTTCCGGCTCTCTACTCCTGTCCTTCCTTTCACTCCTACTCACTCTCTCTCTCTTTTCTGTAACTGTTTCCCTCTCCCTGACTCTTCTTTTCTCTCTCTCTCTCGTTCTCTTTCTCTTTTTCTCTCTTTCTGGCTCTCCTTCTCTCTCTCTCTCAACTCTTTGATAGAGAGTTAGGGGGAAGGATAGTTTGAATATTCTTTCCAAAGAATGGACATTGATAAGTCTAAAGCTCCGTCAATTTATGTAGATGCATAACAATATTATCTATAGTTATTCCAAATTGCTTTTTTCATATCATATACAGTTCAATAATTTCCCTAGTCTATATTATGTGAATTCATCTATAATTTTGCTGTATTGTAAGCTATTGTATATACGTGTATAAGCCAGTATATATTGTAATCTACATAAATAAAGTACTCAATCAATATTTTTCTCTTTTTCTGGCTCTCTCTCTCTCATTCCGTCTATTTCAGACTCGCTTTATCTTTCTCCTTCTCAAATTCCCGGTCGTGTGTTAAAGGGAAAGATATTTTATATCCTTCTAAGAGAATCGACAATTATTTGTTGAAACACCGCCGATTTATGAAGTTACATCACATTATTATATTATCGTTATTCTAATTGCATTCAATCTTTATTCTCATTGATTAATTATCTATACTTTGTAAAATTCGTTGAATAATTAGCATTAACGCCATTTAATGTAGACTAGTTTATAAGCCAGTAAATATTGAAACATACATAAATAAAGAAATCTAATCTAATCTCTTTCTCTCTTTTTAGCTCTTCTTTTCTCTTTCGTTCTCTTTCTCTTTTTCTTTAACTTTTTCTCTCTTCCTGGCTCTTCTTTTCTCTCTCTCTCACTCTCTCTATGTCCCTCCTTTTCTATCTCACTTTCTTTCTCTCTCTCTCATTCCGTCTCTTTCTGAATAGCTTTTTCTCTCTCTTCCAATATCTTTCTCATTCCCACACAATCGTAATCTATACGAATACGACTATCGCCACCATTCAGCAGTAAGTAGGTACTGAAAACCGAGTTTACTGAAATCCAAGGTTACTAAGAACTGTGGTTTCTAAGACTGGCGTTTATTCGTGAAACTTCGGTCACCAGCCACTGTATTAACAATGCAAACGTCCCCTCAAATAATCATTGAGACCAAACTCAGTGGTTATGTTCTCTTTATGATAATTATGATGATTGCTCTCAGCTTTATGAACTATTCAGGTATGAAAGTTATTGAAGAGAAGTTGATAAATTGTTTGCGAGCTGTATATGACACTTTATGAACTAAGGACCGGTTAAAGTTCTAGACTTTAAACAGCTGGAGTCAGAAAATTGGCTTCCCGAAACGGGGCGTAGTCATAGTCACGTTTAACCTTCCGGCAGTCGCGCTGTTGTAAAAAGTACAACAGTGTCAGTTTTTTTGCTGCACAAAACTATTGAATGGGGTGGTGTCAGTGAATGAGTCACCTATGCATTCCAAAACTTCCCCCCATCACTCCATTGAGTTGCAGTATCAACCGAGCAATGGTTCAGTCTTTAGGTGCCATTTAGTCGCCACAGTGCACAAGTCGCACTGTGCATAAGATAGGGAAATACTGTATAAGGGGACTGTAAACAAAGAAATAACACAGAATTGATGCCAAAAAATTGGCTTTGCTATGAGATGGTAATCATCCAAATGTTCATAGGCGTAAAATAATCCAAGAAGATGGAAATAGTTATTTGTGCAACTAGTGCGCAAAGTGACAGTTTGCTGCACCGAAAAAAACGTTTACACCCGAGCCGTAGGCGAGGGCGGAATGGTTTCTTGAGTGCAGCAAACAAACTTTGCGCACGTATTTCACATAAAATTTTTCCTACAGTAACCATTAAATATGAAAACTGGGTAATTATGGGTAAAATTCCCTGAAATCCATCAAATGTTTTCCTGTGTAATTTTATTATTAATAAAAACCTTAATTTATTTAAAATTGAATATTTATAATTGAATTATAATGATTAGTAGGCTACTTCAATTGAAAATTTATGTGACTGCTTGAAGGGGGGTTTATGTTATGTAAGCATTGAAATGACTATAATGAAGGCACATAATGGCAAGGCAACGCTGTTCTCCTCTGCCATTATAAACGTAAACCTCAGTATGAGTATTACCAACTTAATTTTGATTTTGCTGGATTGGTGCTCCATATAACCTACTAACTATTTTGCGTTGTCATGCTGCAAATCTGGAGTACGCAAAGTACTCACTTTGCGCACTAGTGCGGAAAAGTGATTCTTTGCGGCCTGCAATCAGTGCACAAATGGTCACTTTTCAAGGTATCTGTAGGAAAAAGTAATTATATAATCAATTGATATGTTTTGACAGTAAACAGAGTACATAACACTTGGAAAATTGGATGTTGTAAAAAATACAACTCGTGACTGCTCGTGTGATTGAGAAATGCAAGACTACAGGAAGGCTGGAAAAACTTTCTGCTGGTGACATTTTTTAAAGTTTTTCGTTTTATATACAATCAAGCTATCAAAATGAAAAAGTTTTCCTTGAAAAATGTTTTTCCTATCATTACTTTTTGAGATAAGAGCGCATGAAGTTTGAATTTTTGGGACAGGTCATTTCAAGTTTTGTAAGAAATGAATCCATGAAATTTTGAGAATAAATACTTTATTGTACCTTCTGTTGATCTAATGAAAAAAATCGGAGAATATTACTTTTTGAGAAATTTATTTAATCTACTAAAAATAACTCAACTAAAAGTTATTTTACATTTTTATTTTATTCAACAATACCACGAAGTACGGTATTCATCCTCAAAATTTGATGAATTATTTATCTCTTACCGAAATTGAAATGACCTTACCCAAAAATTTAAATTTTATGTGCTCATACCTCTAAAAGTATTGATCGGAGAAAAAAATGTTTCCCGAAAACTTTTCCATTTTGACAGCTTGATAGTATAGAAATCGAAAAACTTTGGAAAATGTCACCAGTAGAAAGCTTTCTAGCCTTTGCACGGCCTTAACTCGGGCTGACCAGTTTACAGTAATCTTAAAGGAAATTAGCTTTCAGCATATTTTCTACGATCAGAGAGTATAGAATTTAGAGTGAAATTCTATTAACTTATTGTTCAAAGCATATGATTAGCATTGTCACTTGATTAGCACGCGTCACAACAGGACAGGACAGAATTATTTACTTTGCTGAACGAGAGTATTATGAGAGGCCGTGGTTTATAACTGGGCCCCGGGCGAGGTCTACATTTCACAGAACTACTATAGTGAGGTCCACGTTATAATGGCAGTGAAGAAAGATAGCAGAACAATATTTTGTTGAATAGGTATTATCAATTTATCATAGAGAAACAATAGCGTAAGTAGATATCCCATGATATAGGGCGTTTATGTCGTAACTTTTACTGTTATCTCAAGCCAATTACTGTTAATTATTGTCGATTTTTACTGTTTTGTTGAGGTCAGAGTGTTTGAACGGCACAATATGAGAGACTACCAGTGTCACACAGCTTCACGGGAAAGAATTACATGAACTATCGGCTTGAGATAACAGTAAAAGTTGCGACATAAACGTCCTATACCATGGGATATCTACTTATGCTATTGTTTCTCTATGGTATTATGCATAACACTTTGAAAAAAAGTTCAATAAAAGTTTATGATTCAATATCCCCCACAAATAAATTATCATAAACGACATTTCCCAAAGAGATACCAAAGTGCCTAGTTGAGTTAAAGGTGTGAACAAACATTTCAGCGATTTCACAACTCGCGAATTGGGAAATCCTATTTGCGGGAACGACAAGACAAATGGCGCAAGTTTATCGTTCCAATCTTCAGAAAATATCGTTGAGTGTCGGTGCGTGTGAAGCCCGTATAAAAAGTCGGAAGAGTTGAAAAGATACATGGCCTGTCAACGGATTATTGTTCAGGTGCGAGTTGTATATCATTTCACATTTCACAGTTCCACTCTCGGCCGATGATTGATTGGTTGTGTGAGCATATCGGTATGTGGTCCGCTCTGAAGCTGAATAACTCAACTGAAAGTCATTTTTGGTAAATTGAATAACTTTCTCAAAAATTTATATTTTTGAAAAATTTTTGTTTTATTCGATCAACAATACCATGAAGAATCCATCCTCCAAATCTCACGGATTTTTCTCTTACCGAATTTGAAATTTTTTGTACCAAACATTTAAACTTTAGGTGCTCATATCTCAAAAAGTAATGATCGTGAAAAAAATGATTACCTGAGAAACTTTTTAATTTTGATAGCTTGATGATATACAAATCGAAAATCTTTGAAAAATATCACCTGTAGAAAGTTTATTTTCAGCCTTTGCACAGCCTTAAACAACTTAGCTCCAATATAAGAGGGAATAAAATTCCTCCCTCTGATATAAGTGTTGATATTAGCAATCGTATTCAGATCAGATAAAATGCTTGTGAGTGAAAATTAACAGTTTGAAGATATAGATTGATGATAGCGTGAGTATATTCAAGTCAACAAAAGCCTGTTTACAAGAATCATTGGACTTCAGCCACGCCAAGTAGCGAATTGCTCTTTTTTACTTTCCTTGCCCTATTACAATAGGTAAGTGTCTCATAGGGTATAGCCTCAAGTGTTGGAGAGGGAATTGTTCATTCACTTTGATAGTTAAATACTTCAATTATGAATGTTCAATCATTTTAATCATTATAGCTCAGATCACTGAATCTTGGACTAGAATTCAATTCGTATGCCTTTAAATGACTTTCTGAATCTGCTGTAATGATAATTATGATTATTATTCAATTGAATTTTAGTCCAAGATTCAGTATCTAAGTGACTGCTGTGAAACGGTTGATAGTGGCAATAACAAGCAAAATATGAATTAATTTTTGAAACATGGGTATAGGAACTTTATCTTAGGAGAAGTTGATATTGTGGTAATAATTATTCATATTGAATAAAAAGACTAAGAAATTGTCGAAAAACCACAGATTTATTGATACATAGAAAGACCGGTTTCGGATGTCACACCATTGTCAATCTCTGATAAACTAAAACTAAATACAAGAGCAGCAGAATTTATACTAGTAGGCGAGTACCGCTATTGGTCAAGGGCATGAACGCTTGCCATTGGCCCAGCTAGACAGTCTCCTCCCACTTAACGGTATAACAAAAACGTCAAAAAATGGCGGCTTAAAATTCACTTTCAGTACGAATTACTTGTTCCCTTGGTTCTTATTTTGTACTGAAATCAAATTTTGTTATCATGGCGAGCCTGTTAGTTGAGCCGCCAGTTTTTGACGTTTCTTTTATACCGTTAATTGGGAGGAGACTGTCTAGCTAGGCCAATGGCAGGCGTTCATGCCCTTGACCAATAGCAGTACTCGCCTACTAGTTCAAATCCTGCTGCTCTTGTATTTAGTTTTAGTTTATCAGAGATTGACAATGGTGTAACAACCGAAACCAGTCTTTCTAACTATCAATGAATCTGTGGTTTTTGACAATTTCTTAGTTTTTTATTTAACTCACTTTTATTTTTAGCTGATTCGAATTGTGAAATCAACTCCATTGTGTCCATGAAGATCAACTAATTTTAACAATCATGAACAATGATTATTCTTCTGCTTGAATGATTAAATTAGGAAACTAGGGAGAAATGGAAGAGTTGTTAGTTTCACCTAATATTTTTGAGCCAAAATATATCTTCAATGTACATAAGGTATGACTGGACTCTGATTGGAATAGGTAGAGTTTCTTCTGTTGTCTTGGACTTGCACTAGTGCCAATTTCACTGTAGATTTGAGAAATCATGCAAATTGATTGAAAATCATGAATATTGATAGAATAAAAAATTGATCTTGGAAATAATATTAACTGTGATAAAGTAAATTAGCTTTCTCTCTTATTATGATAATGTAATGATATGAACACACAACAAGAAACAGCCTCTTTTATGAGAGAGTACATCATAACAATGAAGACTACATCATTTGGAATACATTCAAGTGAACAATTTGGGAGAGGAATAGCACAAGGTTACCTTATTTTTCTCTCCCTATAATTTGAGGATTAAGAGAGAGTCGGCTGCGCCCTAACTCCGCCCTCCAAGGTATTAAATAAAGGCAGCGATTCTATTCTATTTTGATGTATTTGACCTTATTGTATTATGAATGTACCTTATGTAATTTTATGATGTACCTTATGTAATCAATCAATCAATAGTGCCGGGAACAAATTTCATTTTTGAAAAGATAAGTCGTTTAAGCGATCAAATCTCTACGAAATACAACAATTTTGAAGACTTTGAACATTATGAACAAGTTTCAGTGTTCGAAACTCCCCTATTTAATTTAATTCTAGAAGGTTTCCGTTTTCTGGAACTCTTCTATACAATTTGATCTAGCATCGACTTGTATACTTTGAATTTATCTACAATACCCGTGAATCATTACTGATGTTTTTTTGCAAATTCTCTCATTCTATAAAGGAGGGTTTTCATTGGTCAAGTTTCCTTGAATTCAAGTTTTCTTGACATGTGATTGAAATGAATGATTTCAAGAATTTTGTTTTTCAATAAGGTCTATAGTTTCAAACAGGTACTGTGAACAGTAGACCTCACGCAGTAATCTCATCCACAAGTACCTGATTGAAACTATAGACCTGATAGAAATACAGCAATAGACTGGCTTCTCCACACATCTGTGTAAAATGAAGCAGGAAATTATCAATTGAATAAAAAGCGACTATTTTTTCTATCTTTAAATTATTGTAACCGTTATCTTTATTGTTATTTCACATCCTATCTTCCCCTCCCTCAGCCCTGCCTATCTACCTGCCTTCTTCCACTTCCCAATCACACACCCTTCCCTTCCAGTTATACCTTACCTGCCTATTACATGGGAAACCATAGTTGGCAAGGTATTTCCCCCTCTTTCTTCCAGCACACATCATTTTAGCAATATTGTCTTCAATGTGTTAATATCATTGTTAATGCTATTGTTTTGTTGTATATTGTATTTTTGTGTGTTGTGAATAAATTCAATTTGAATTTGAATTAATAATGTAGAATACAAAAAACAGCTAAATGGAAAAGTATGTTGCTGATGAAGAGGAAAACTTTGGGTTTGATTTAGTTATTTGTGCAACTAGTGCGCAAAGTGACAGTTTGCTGCTCCGAAAGAAACGTTTACGCCCGCGCCGTAGGCGAGGGCGGAATGGCTTCTTGAGTACAGCAGAGGAATTTTGCGCACGTATTTCACATTAAGTTTTTCCTACAGTTACCATTGAATATGAAAAGTGGGTAATTATGGGTAAAATTGCCTGAAATGAATCAAATGTAAATCTGTGTAATTTTATTATTAATAAATAAAATAGAATGTAGTATGTGTGTTTAAATGGCTGTCATCCACTGTTGTCCACCCCATTTAGATTCTTATAACGCACCACAGTCACAGTTACCAACTTAATTTTGATTTTGCTGCACTGGTGCTCCATATTAACATACTAACTATTTTGCGTTGCCATGTTGCAAATCTGGAGTGCAGGAAATATTTTTCCCGCACTAGAGCGGAAAAGTGATTCTTTGCGTTCTGTAATCAGTGCAGCAATGGCCTCTTTTCAACGTAACTGTAGGAAAAGATTTTTTTAATCCACAATTACTCTATACTCTTTTGAGGTTATGAAAATTTGACTCCAAGTAAACTCTACTCCAACTTTTCAAAATTGTTCATCCAACATTGGGATCAAAAATTGAATTCAAGAAAACCTGATTAATGTAAACTCAGCTTAACATTATAGATAGGCTACTCTCGAGCCACAATCAAACATAAAACCCAAACAATGAATCAGTCAATCAACCATTCCAAAATACCTTCACTACTTTTGATACGAAATCAATTTGAGATACTTCCAAGGTGCATTCCGATGATAAACAACTTGCTTCCGACATGAGAAGCTTATTAGGCTTCTAGTAGCTTCTAGAAGGTTCTATTAGGTTGTATTAGGTGGGCCGGGTCATGGAAAGCATGAGTTGAACAGTAGGGTGGAGTCGCCAATCAGCTAATGCAGAGGTCACGTGATCCACAACGCAGAAGAAGATACATCGTGAAATATTGCTGTAATGAGATTAACTTCATACTGTCTACATTCGTTGGATGTGGAGCATTGATACAAGTAATACTGGCAGTTTAAAGTGAACCTCAACAGCCAAGGCCACCAACCTTTGTTCGTGTTGCATGTATATCATATCCAAGTCCCCTTAGACGCAACATATTTTGTAATAATGTCCACTGTTTGATAGCTGTTGTACCAGAATTGTTTATTTTAGTCGCAGAGAAAAATTTGCTTCTAATCTTAATCAATGTATGCACCTAATTCATTTTTTCACTTTTTGTGTAGTTGAGAATTTGATATTGTGGTAATTATTCCATATTGAAAGACTAAGAAATTGTCAAAAAACACAGATTTATTGATACTTAGAAAGACCGGTTTCGGTTATTACACCATTGTCAATCTCTGATAAACTCCACAGTTATCAGAGATTGACAATGGTGTAATAACCGTAACCGGTCTCTCTAAGTATCAATAAATCTGTGGTTTTTTGACAATTTCTTAGTCTTTTTCATTCAATACCTAATTTTTATTTCTATTTTACTTTCCTTGCCCTATTACCATAGGTAAGGAAAGTATTGCTTTCCGAAAAAATATGGTACCCCAATTTCTAAATTTCTATACGTTTCAAGGTCCCCTGAGTCCAAAAACATGATTTTTCGGTATTGGTCTGTATGTGTGTGTATGTGCGTCTGTGTACACGATATCTCATCTCCCAATTAACGGAAAGACTTGAAATCTGGAACTTAAGGTCCTTACACTATAAGGATCCGACACGAACACTTTCGATCAAATGCAATTCAAGATGGCGGTCAAAATGGCGAAAATGTTGTCAAAAACAGGGTTTTTCGCGATTTTCTCGAAAACGGCTCCAACGATTTTGATCAAATTTATACCTATTGATAAGCTCTATCAACTGCCACAAGTCCCATATCTGTAAAAATTTCAGGAGCTCCGCCCCATCTATGCAAAGTTTGATTTTAGATTCCAAATTATCAGGCTTTAGATACAATTTAAGCAAACAAGTGGAAAAGATTGAGCATGAAAATCTCTACAATTAATGTTCAGTAACATTTTCACCTAAAATTGAAAATAAGCTTTAAATTCGAGAAAATGTTATTTATTCAATTACAAACTGTTGGCAAATGTTGATTCTATTAAATCATTCACTATGAAGAGATAACAGTTCTCGTGTGTCTCCAGCCTTATTGTCCTGTCACCAGCTGGCTTGGATCTTTGAACGGTAGACTTGAGATGCGTGGGAACACTAGCGTCAGGTGATAAATTTTCCTAACAGCAAGGAGAGTTGTGAGAGTGCACCACACCAGATTTTCAACTAATATCCAAAATATTAGACTGTAGTGTCGTCGAAAAAAGTTAAACATTGATTAATACTTGCTGTTTGTTATTGACCGAGCTAAGTGAGGTCTAAGATTCAAGTCGACGGTTTGGCATTTCTCTTAATGTTTAAATGTTTACATGTTTATATGTTGCGCATTTACGGCGAAACGCGGTAATAGATTTTCATGAAATTTGACAGGTATGTTTCTTTTTCAATTGCGCGTCGACGTATATACAAGGTTTTTGGAAATTTTGCATTTGAAGGATAATATAAAAGGAAAAAGGAGCCTCCTCCTCCTCACGTCAATATTAGAGTGAAAATCAGACTATAGAATTATTCATCATAAATCAGCTGACAAGTGATTACACAGATGTGTGGAGAAGCCAGTCTATTACTGTATTTGTATAAGGTCTATAGTTTAAATCAGGTACTTGTGGATGAGAATACTGCGTGAGGTCTACTGTTCGCAGAACTACTAGCGGATAGTGAAATAGATGAGTAATTAGACTTTGATGCTGTCAATAACATTATAGTGGTATTGTGATAATATTGACAACATCAACGTCCTATTTTTTCAATTATCTGTTCCCTTCATCTTTTTTGGTAGAGTGGGAGGATATTTTTGTATATACTCTTTCAAGAATGGACACTCAGCTGTTCAAACCCCCGCCAATTTGTGTAGATACATACAATATTATATCACAGTAGTCACAACTAGTAGTTCTGTGAACAGTAGACCTCACGCAGTATTCTCATCCACAAGTACCAGATGTCAACTGTTTTAAATTTTAACATACTCAGTTCACGTTTGAATTTGTATTTAATATGATATAATTCATCCAGTTCCGTGATGATCTTTCTATCTGATGAAAATAAATTAATTTTTTAGAATAAAAAATATTATAATTTCTCCAGCATTATTTGGTTCATTTGTTTATTTTTATTCACCTATTAAATTAGTTTTTTCGAATGTGAGAATATTGATACTGATGGGCACGCATAATAATACCATGACTGCAAAACAAAATATTGGAACCAAAGACCTTAAAGCTGCGATTAGACCAAATTTATTTAAAAAAATGTTAACTTAATCCTTCTAGATTATATTAGATTGAACATAACTTATCATACAGAAGATGAACATATGTGTTTGTCAACTTCCGTTCAATCTAATAGAATTTATAAGGATCAAGTTAGAACCATTTTGTTAATAACTTTGGTGTAAACCCAGCTTAAAGATGCATACCTCTTTAATGTCTTTGATTGAAACTATAGACCTTATACAAATACAGTAATAGACTGGCTTCTCCACATATCTGTGTAATCACTTGTCAGCTGATTTATGATGAATAATTCTATAGTCTGATTTTCACTCTAATATTGACGTGAGGAGGAGGCTCCTTTTTCCTTTTATATTATCCTTCAAATGCAAAATTTCCAAAAACCTTGTATATACGTCGACGCGCAATTTAAAAAGGAACATACCTGTCAAATTTCATGAAAATCTATTACCGCGTTTCGCCGTAAATGCGCAACATATAAATATATAAACATTTAAACATTAAGAGAAATGCCAAACCGTCGACTTGAATTTTAGACCTCACTTCGCTCGGTCAATCAACGTCCTATTTTTTTAATTATCTGTTCCCTTCATCCTTTTTGGTAGAGAGGGAGGATATTTTTGGATATACTCTTCCAAGAATGGACACTCAGCTGTTCAAACCCCCGCCAATTTGTGTATTGTACATTCAATAATATATCACAGTAGTTACAATAAATAGATAGATTGATTGATTGAGTACTTTATTTATGTAGATTACAATATAATATACTGGCTTATACACTTATATACAATAGCTTACAATACAGCAAAGTTATGGATGAATTTACAAAATATAAATTAAGAAAATAATTATAGATAATATGATCTGTCATACTCATTCAGTTCAAAGGGTTAACAATACATAACTCATTAAATTAGAATCATAAAATTATTCTCTATAGAGAGGTCCATGTTATAATGGCAGTGTTTGATTAGCAATGGTACCCCAACAAGGGTATTGCTACCCTTGTCTATCATTCAACAAAGCGAATAGCGCTATCTCTTTCTCACTTTACTTTTCTGCCAGATCGTCTATTGTAACAATGTATAATTTTTTTTTTTTTTTTTTTTTTTTTTTTTTTTTTTTAATCACATTACTATTGCTATCTAGTCTTGAGACTAATGAGCAAATTTTATCAAACCTAATTTACTAATTGTATATAATATGGACTACAGTGAAACTCTCTTTAGAATTTCTTACTGCTACCTACTAATAATTATTATGTACATCTATTAACTGTACTACTTAAGCTAGATTTCACTCAATCACTGCTCTGCTTTTTCACTAGACACCACTTTCACTGCACACCAATTCAAATGGTTTCCTTCTTTTCAGTCTCCGCACCAACCCTCCGTTGTCTAGCAGCTGGATTGCTTCGACGTTCGTGTGTTGGTGGAGCCGTTCTTCATGACTTTCTGCATACCTTTGAATCTCACAGGATACCATGTTGACTCCCAGGTCCCTATGGATGTCGCTGTTCCGCACATACCAGGGAGCATCAACGATGTTTCGGAGCACCTTGTTCTGGAATCTTTGTATGATGGTGACGTTGCTCTGTTTGGTGCAGCCCCATAGTTGTATTCCATAGGTCCAAACAGGTTTGAAGATCTGCTTGTAGAGGAGCAATTTGTTTGGTATTGAAAGTGATGAGTTTCTTCCAATAAGCCAGTAGAATTTCTTGTATTTTATGTTCAGTTCTTCTTTTTTCTTTTTGACATGCTCTTTCCAGCGAAGCTTAGCATCAAGAGTCATACCTAGGTATTTAGCTTGATTTTCATGTGGTATATTAATTCCATTGATGTTGATTGGAAGGTACACAGCTCTCTTGTTGGTGAAGTTAACATGAATCGACTTTTCCTCATTGAGCTTCATTCTCCACTTTTTGGTCCAGTCTTGTATCTTGTTGACAGATCTCTGAAGCTTCGCTGTTGCAATACCAACATCACTGTCTACTGCTAGTAGGGCGGTGTCATCTGCGAACGTGGCTGTGGTATTCTCCTCCAAATTAGGGATATCACTAGTGAAGAGAAGATAAAGGACTGGTCCTAAAACACTTCCTTGCGGAACTCCTGCTTTTATCTCTCTTAGATCAGAATATGAATCTTCATATTTGACTCTAAAGTACCTTCCTGTCAAATATGATTGCAATATTTCTGTAAATTGCTTAGGAAGCATTTTCTTCAGTTTATAAAGAAGTCCCTCATGCCATACTTTGTCAAAAGCTTGCCCTATGTCGAGAAAAACTGCTGAACAAACCTTTTTTTCTTCCAAGCTCTTCTCTATTATATTAACTATCCTATGTACTTGATCAATTGTGGAGTGTTTTTTTCTGAAACCAAATTGATGATTAGGAATTAATTGCTTTCTCTCAATTATTGGCTTGAGTCTACTCAATAATATCCTCTCAAACAACTTTGATAACACAGGTAACAATGAAATTGGTCTGTATGAAGCTACTTCATGTGGTTCTTTTCCTGGCTTGAGTAACATTATAACTTCAGCTACTTTCCAGACTCCTGGTACAAATCTGAGTCTGAATGAAGCATTCAGGATGTTTGTTAGCTTGATGAGTGCTTTCCTTGGTAGATGCTTCAGGACTAAGCCAGTTATCAGGTCAAATCCTGGAGTTTTCTTAGCATTCATAAGTTTTATTTCCTTTCTCACTTCTTCTACTGAGACATTCATTAGTTCTTGATTTTCCTGCATGATGTTACCTTCAATTTCTAGATCTTCTTGAGCTGCAACGTTTGGCTGGAAGACATTCACAAGATGATCAGCAAATGCCTGTGCCTTTTCTTCATTATTCTTGGCCCATTGTCTATTCAGTTTCCTAATAGGGGGAACTTGTTGGATGGGTGTTTTTATTTTCTTAGAAGCCTTCCATAGTGAGTAATCAGTGTTGCCTTGTCCTGTCAAATTACTCAAGTAACTGTTGATTGATTCATTTTTAATAAACTGTATCTCTCTTTTCAGTTCCTGTGTGAGAGTATTCAGTAATCTTTTATCTTGAGGAGAACGTGAATGCTGCCACCTCCTTCTAGCTCTTCTTTTCTCTGCAATCATTTCTCTTATTTCCAATGGATAATTATTTCCTACTGTTCTTCGTTTCCTAGTCTGCGGAGTATTACACCAGGCTGCCTGTTGTATATCAGTAACAAATTTTTCCAGCTCCTCATCTATTTGATCTGCAGTTGTTAATGGTGAATTCAGGTTAATTCTTTCCTCCAACACTTGCTGAAAGCCATCCCAATCTGTATACTTATTAACTAGTGTGGGATAATTATTTTGTTTTTGTAAAATAGTGTCACTCAACTTCAGAATAATTGGAGAGTGGTCTGAATTGAGATCAAAACTTTCCTCTACTTGCAAATAGTTTACTGAATGTTTTTGATTATGAAAAAGTCTATGAGATCAGGTATCTTACTTGTATCTGTAGGCCAATAAGTTGGTTTTCCAGTTGAAAGAGATTCACATCTTGACTCTCTTACAGCTTCGTAAAGTACCTTGCCCTTATGAGTTGTTAATCGTGATCCCCAATGAATGTGTTTTGAATTGAAGTCACCGCCAAGGATAAATCTCGTTCCCAACATATCAAACATTGATAGATGATCTTCTTTTCTGAATGAATATCGAGGAGGACAGTAGACAGCTGCAACTACAAATCGATAATTAACTGCTTCCACACATACTCCTATCAATTGAATTCGTTCAGTTTCTAATTTAACGTGTTCATTATGCTGAATGCTCTCTTTGATTATGATTGAACTCCCCCCTCTCGCAACATTGTTGGGATGTAAGGCGTGGTAGGTCCTGTAACCTTTAAATTTTATGTAGGACTGTTTTGTAAAGTGAGACTCAGAAATGAGACAAATATCTACATTATCTATGTTTAGAACTGCTTCCAATTCCAGTTGTCGTTGTAAGAGTCCATTTGCGTTCCATTCCATTATGTTTAGTGAACGAATCATTTTGGTTTTTGTTGTCTATTATTGTCTAATTTCTCGATGCGAGATTGAAGGGATGAAATTATTTTCTCTTGTTTATCAAGTTTAGATAAGATGAGCTGTAGGATTTGTGAGGTGTCTTTTACTTCTTCATTTTTCTTCATCTGCGATTTATTTTCTTTGGATACGATTTCGGCGAAAGTCATTCTCTTTTCTGTGGGCCTACTTTGATGTTGAGTGGGCCTACTTTGAGAATTAGCCACATTCCGAGCCTGAGAATCGACAACATTTTTTGATGTTATATTCTTACTGGCTACCCTACTCGAGTTACGTATTTTTTGTAACTCAATTGCTACAGAGCAACCACGGTAGCTTGCAGGATGAGCTTCACCACAATGAATGCATTTCGGTAGTGCTTCACTAGGTTTCGTACACTCCTTTGATGCATGTTTTCCAGCGCACTTCACACATCTGGCCTCCTTGTTGCAATAAGCCTGAGTGTGGTTGAAAGCCTGGCAACGCTTACATTGAGGTATTAGATTAACTTTCTTCAATGCTTCAACTTCTACTCTGCAACCCAGAATATGTTTAAGTTCAAAAACCTTCTTAACATTCTCTTCTGCGCTGAACGAAACCATGAACATGTCTAATGGTTCTTTAGTTTTCCACTTCAACTTATTCACTACATCTACCACTAGCAATCCCTTAGCCTTTAAGTCCTCCATTATGGATTCTATACTACAGGAGTGATGAAGTTTTTTTATCATCACTCTTATGGGTCTCACCTGTTTGTTTTCATACGAGTGCCAGTTGAAACCATCGTTGATTAATTCTTTTGTAATATTTCTGTACGTTTCTGAATCTACTGAATTTACTTTGAAAGTCTCTCTACTCAAGAGCTTTATTCTAAATTTTTCATCTGAAGTCACTTTTTTCAAACTTTTATGAAGAGACTCCAGGCTCTTTATACCATCCACTATGATTGGTGGCGGTGGCGTTTCTTTCTTCTTGTTCTTTACTTCCTCACCTTTATTCTTCTGCAATGAGGTGATTTTGTTCAACTGACGATGGTTACCAGTAGGCTCATTCTTTGGTTCAGGAGACAAAGTACTATTTAGTTTCCTCTTCTTTGTAGTACGTTTGTTACGGGCCCTGATCCACTCAGTCTCTTTTGCCAACTCCTCCTCATTAGTTGAGTAGTTTTCAGCAACTGCTGGACTGCATGGTTGTTGAATGTTCTGTTCTATTTTTTGAAATCGCAATTCTAAGTCTTCAATTCTCTGCTGAAGTTCTACGTTGCTCTTCTCTAGCTGCTTTCTCTTCTCATCCGACTCCTTCCAGGCGATGAAGAGTGCATGCTCGGCGGCTGAATGGAGCTTATTTGATTTAATATAACGATCCGGTGAACACTGGATCTCTGATGGTTTGGTGGTGTCCATGTTCTCGATGTTGCTTTCCTCGTCTTCTTGCTCTTCAAACTCCGGGGCAAGAAAACTGGGTAGTTTCAACAATTTTCCACTTGACGTAGCCATAGTCAATAATTTGCGAACATACTTTTCGAAAAGCCCTCGTACTCACTCACGATCGCGGAAACGCGAGCGCGAACGAAAATTGAAGGCCGCGCGAAAGTAGGTCACTACGATTGCATAAAGACGGCGGATTTTAACCGAAATTTGATGCAATGTTTTGTTCCACTTAAATACCGTGAACAATCAACTGCTGACTCACTACTTCTACTGCACTACACTACGAGTACGTCTGCACTGTATGAGAGCTAACGCGATACTGAATGTATAATTAATAATTATAATCCTAATTATTAAAATTCATCATGAAATTATTGAAGAATATTACATCTTGCTCAATAAAATATAATTTATTATTTCAAACGAGAATGAACAGTTAATATTACATCAATAAACCTGTATCAGCTACCGTCCATTAGAAGGCATTGACAAGGCAGAGGATCGGCAACGTTTTTCTCCTACACTGCCATTATAACGTGGACCTCACTATAGTTATATTGGCAATTATAATACTGTCAGCACGGCTTATGAGTGGCACAATGATGCTACCAATTTGACAAGTAATGACAGTTTGAATCTGACTCCATTTGCTCCAAGTCAATGCAGGTTGACAAAGCCTGCGATTGATCCAATTTAATGGAGGAATATTGTTCCGTTATTTATTGTAAATAAAGCGGAGATAAATTTGAATAACTGAATATCAACCAGAACGGGATGAGAAGAATCTTTCAGCTAATTAACTACTGGGCAATACAATTATTGATTGATGATTGCATTCATATTAAATAATGAGATTGTTTCGAATAATTTTCAATTTATCTCAGTGACGATTAAATCTCTCCCTCTAATTTCTATTTTACATCAATTAATACTCGTATTCTCTGACCTTCCTTAGTGATGTGAATGATAATATCGGTGACCGAGCTTCGCTCTGGAGTACAAAAGCATAAAAAAATTATTAAGAAAGAAGAAATTATAATAACATTCATAGTTCATATAGAAATGTTCTATCTAATCACAGTAAATTGAGATCAATTCCCAGAGAAATGCAAACATTCCCATCACAAAGGCCCGGTTGCACAAAAGCCGGTTAAACTTCAATCCCAAATAATTTCACGTGAACCAAACCAGAGAAGACCATTTCAAAAAGATGGTTCCACTGAAATTAATCAGGATTAAAAATAACCCACCTTTTTTGCAACCGGCACTAAGTACCTGATTACAAAAGTTCAACAGCTGAGTCATTATTTTGACAGTCCCACACAAATGAACTCGCTCACTCACTTCCATCATCTATATATTTAATATTCTTTTATTTATTTTTAATATTCTTTCCAAAGAATGGACATTGATATGTCCAAAGCTCCGCCAATTTATGTAGATGCATAACAATATAATTATCCATAGTTATTATATTACAAATCGCTTCTTCATATCATATACAGTTCAATAATTATTTCCTTAGTCTATATTATGTAAATTCATCTATAATTTTGCTGTATTGTAAGCTATTTTATATAAGTGTAGAAGCCAGTATATATTGTAATCTACATAAATAAAGTACTTAATCAATCAATCAATCATCAACAGAAGACGAAATAATATTATTATCTGCTGTTTTTCCAAGGATGAAAAATAATTATCCTTTTAATGTCCTTCAGCGAGTTTTCCCAGGGATGAGACCTAGTACAATAGAATTTTTATACTAGTAGTTCTGTTAACAGTAGACCTCACGCAGTATTCTCATCCACAAGTACCTGATTGAAACTATAGACCTTATGAAAATACAGCAATAGACTGGATTCTCCACACATCTGTGTAATCACTTGTCAGCTGATTTATGATGAATAATTCTATAGTCTGATTTTTACTCTAATATTGGCGTATGAAGGAGGCTCCTTTTCCTTTTATATTATCCTTGAAATGCAAAATTTCCAAAAACCTTGTATATACGTCGACGCGCAATTAAAAAAGGGACATACCTGTCAAATTTCATGAAAATCTATTACCGCGTTTCGCCGTAAATGCGTAACATATGAACATTTAAACATTTAAACATTAAGAGAAATGCCAAACCGTCGACTTGAATATTAAGCTGCGTACACATATACGCGCTTCCAACCCGCAACGAGCACGCTCCGCCCTCGTACCGCCCTCGTTCCTCCATCGTACCGCAGTCGCTCCGCCCCCACTCTGCAGTCGCACCGATCATGAACGTTACGGAAGATGTTAGATCTTCTTGCGTTCCACTCTTGCTCCCCGGTCGATCATCAATCGCTCTGCTGGAGTGACGTTCGGTTGCGGAGCAGAGCGAAAGTCTGTAAGCACCTTTAGACCTCACATGGCTCGGTCAATGAATGAATTTATCCATTTACTGTTAGTCAAGATCTTTCTACAGGTCCGCCATCTTTACCGTTGTTCACATTGATTGATTTAATAGTAAAAAGCTTGTGATGTTTATCGCCTTTATTTATCTAATATGCTCACAAGTTACAATTGAATTATGAATCAAAATAATCTTTTTTTGTTTAGCTCTGCTATCGTCAACCCTTCGCAGTTACGAGAGTGAGGGCTGCGAAGACAAGCATCTCTTTCTCTCCTGTCCAGGGTTCACTCGTGTCTCGCTATACGCCGCCTCATATGGACAACCTTGCTCCAACTCAACCCCAACAGCCATCACCTGTGCTCCCGCCAATGCTGTCTCTCAGGTACAACAATTAGAAAAATGAGAAAAAGTGAATAACCAAATAAAATAAATTTAAATAGAAGTAAATATCCAATATAAATTAAATATTTTATTGGACGAACGTCAGCGATTTCTCACTTTTGACTCACTCAAGGCCAAAGTCGTTGTCTGTCAGTTTGTATGTTCCACAATAACTTTAGAAAGAATTGATCAAACAGCGAAGACGTATTCTTCGATCCTTCTAACAGGTCGAATTCGTTGGACAAGAAAATTGTCTCACTTCTTCTTCCTTTTTCTGGATATAAAAATGACAAATATAATTTTGACTTTTGTAAGTGCATAAGACAAAAAATTATTGTAGGGGTATTCACAATGTTGTTTCAGCCAGCTAAAGTGCTATTTGATAACTCTGGATTGTGAACGCCACATCTAAAACCATCTGCTATTAGTCAAAGACCTTAAAGAGATATAGACCCACAATGCCTATGATAGCTCTTACTTGAAATTGAAGGCCGCCATTGGGGTATTTTAGCACAAGATATTATATATTATTCATTTGTAATACTATAGATCACAAAGGCATTGGTGGCATTGGTATGTAATAATCTTATGGGTTGCCCCCTCAATGGCGGATTTCAATTCCAAGTACGACACCAGCGCTGCATGTGAGTCTATGCATCTTTTAAGGTCTTTGCTATTACCAGAGAAAACTCCTATAATTATTAATTCTGCTATTATTAATTATGTGCTATTAGCTAACTGCAGTAGTGATCCAAGCGGATAATTTGTGTAACTTGAAGTTAGTTTGAAACTTAGACCAGTTATAGAATAGACACGCTGGGAAGTCTAGCCTCTGAAGCCAACATCTACTGCCATATCGCCCTATCGTGACGTCATCATCGCATAGAAAACTTCTAGATTGTGTCTATTTCAGATTAAAGTAAATTATTATTTAAAGAATGGTGAATTCCCGCTGCGTTGCCACTGAAATAGACGCAATCTGCTATGGAAAACAATCTAAACAAACTCTACAGAAAAGTTTTCTTTCCGATGCTGACGTCACGATGGAGCGATATGGCAGTAGATGTTGGCTTCATCGACTTTCAGTATGAATATACAATGAGGCGTGTCTATTCTATAACTGGTCTAAGGTTTGAAAAAGTAAGATTATAAACATATGGCTGCCGTTTTAACAGAGATAGCGGACTCAAACCTGCGCTATCTGCTATCTCGTCTGTTAATTTTTTTCCAACGTACCACTATAGCATTGAGTTAACACAGACTTAGCAAATAGCTGGAGATAGCGAATAGCTCGACTTAGCTAGCTAACTCCCAACGTTAGTAGTCAGAAGGTTGATCACTCACAGGTGAAAGATTCGAAGTGGTGGGGGAACGCCAGCGTGACGTCACGTGTAGTAAAAAAGTGATAAGAGTAACCACACTGTGCAATACAATGCTCGCAGTGAGCATACAGATTATTCACTGTATCTTCAAATACATCGTCGTTTAATCCCCTCAAGATTGGCCTAGAACTTAAAAATTCTCCATACTTATAGCGATTGAATCACTGATTCTAATGATGTTGTTAAATATTTCAAGTTCATTCAACTTGTATGAATAAAGTTAAGTTGAAAGTTTTTCAAGAATCTGAAAACGTGATACGAAAAAGTTAATAAGCTGGAAAAGCGTTAATAGACAACGTTATACTATTATAATTTCAGATTAACCCATAAAAATCTTGATAAACCAATGCATTGCAATAATCCGATAAACCGATCCCAATAAATCCGAAGAATTTCATTCATATAAATGCACTGAACATATGCTGGTATTGAGCACATGTTCTACGAGAATCAAAATATCTCATCCCCGAAATTCACAAGCTGATGTATAGCCAAACTACAAAATATAAACACGACCTAGAAGATGAAGAAACCTTAAGGGTTTGAAAGGGAAGGTTAGGAGGTGGGGTTTTTGCTTTTATATGGCAAAATACTTTTATTATTCAAATGTTTTGATAATAATTGTAAAGCAGAAACAGAAATCTTGCATATCAGAGAATGTTTGTGTTATATAATTTGACCATACGTCACCATATGATTTTCAAGAATGCCATATTCTGCCTACTCTGTACTACAGCCTACGTCACGGCTGCAGTTCCCCCACTCCAATTGCATTTCAACTAAAATACTATAGATGAGTAACCAACCTTCTGTCTACTAACTTTGCATGCTATTTATATAATTTTGCACATTTATTTGAAGAAAATTGATGCCATTTGGGAGTTATCACTCATTTAAAAGAAATCCCCATCGTATAGGCATGCGCACTCCAATTGAAAACAAGGCGTCAAATCTAATCGTCCGATGCCTGCTGTCCGTCCGATGACGATCTGTGTGCGCCTACCTTAAAGAACTACTACATTTTTTCTTGAAATTCTGTATCGAAATCATGATCACAGTCCCATTTAAAAAATTGTAGTTTAATTCAAAATGAAGTTAAATTCAATAATATTCAGTATTAATCGTGAACATTTTTGATAAAAATATCATTCTCACTTGACGAATAAAATATGATTGATCATTTTTTAAAAGATTGAACAGTTAGTCCCTGTTGCAAAACAGCCGGTTTAATTTTGATCATGATTAATTCCACGAGAGCCAATCAGAGAAGCCGTGTTATCAAGAAGGCCGTCTTTTGATTGGTTCTCATGAAATTAATCAAGGTTTTGATTTAACCGGCTGTTGTGCAACCGGGCCTTAATATTCCATAAGATATATCAATATCAGTTATCCTCTATAGAAGGCAGTGGCAAGGCTGATAATCGGCAACTCTGGTCTCCGATCTTTCTCCACTGTCATTATAACGAATGGACCTCACTAAAGTTTAGTTTGGTGAAAGTCTAGATTGAATAAGGAGTCTTTATTCTTTATTCATTTGTACAATAAGTACATTATCAAAATGATAGGGAGAGGAAAAATAAGGTAACCTTGTGCTATTCCTCTCCTAGATTTAGATAACACATAGTCCGAAATAGGTTAAGTCTTGTAGATCTTCAATTCACAAAATTTTCAGTCCTAAAAGTATTTTCACAAAGTAGATTTTCAAATTTAGATGCTTCAAAACTAAACATAGAAGTTATTTCTACACTTAATAATTATAATCTAAGGGCCACTGCTAACAAATATGTAACCTACTAGCCTCAGGCTCGCTTCGCTCGCCATATCCGTCTAGCGAGGGGGCTCCGCCCCCTGGATCCCCGACTTGATCGTCCAAGAATGAGATAAGCAGGCTCGCTTCGCTCGCCTGCATTCTTATCATATGTTAGGACGATCCAGTCGGGGGTCCAGACTAAACGTCTGGCTAAACGGATATGGCAAGTGAAGCGAGCCTGACGACTAGTAATATGATATTCCCAGGAATAGCTCTGATTGAAGTAGCAGTGCAGTATCAATTTTTCCAGTTACCAGTTAACAACTGTTTCGAAGAGGTACTCTCTCTAGATTATAGTTCTATATTAACATATGGTATGGACATTTTTCGATTATAATTAAGAGAATAAGAAGAATATACATGCTAAAAGACGAACTTTAAACCCTTAAATCCACCCTTAGAGTTTAAATATTGCCAGAAGATTTCTTAGTGCGCTACTAAAGGGCCAACTGAACATACCTACCAAATTTGAACGTTTTTGGTCCGGTAGATTTCTAATTCTGCGAGTGAGTGAGTGAGTGAGTGAGCCAGTCAGTCAGTCAGTCAGTCAGTGAGTGAGTGCCATTTCGCTTATATATATATATATATATATATATATATATATATTATATATATATATATAATATATATATATATATATATATAGATAATACTAATATTGGATGTATAAGGAGGCAGTTGATTTACATAGGTACTATAGGTACTAAAATAATAAACCTTATTCCAAATCACTTTCTCATGGACAATAAGATCAGCGGAAAAATTAAACTGGATATAAAAAACTGGACATACAGTAATTTCTTCTTCCATTTAGATATATGACTCGAGATTTCTGCTCCAGCATTGTTTTTTCATTAGTTTTTTTCATTTTTCAGTGGACTCGCTTACCTTCATTTTGAGTACCCATTCCTCTGTTTTCTTCCTTCCCCCATTTCTCCCTTCCCTTTTTTCCTCATCACTTCTCTCTTCTCTTCTTCGCCTGTCTATTAAATGGGAAACTATAGTTGGCTAGGTAGATACCTCTCTTTTTTTCTCTTCTCCAACACACCCAACCACAAAGCCCATGGTATTTACTTTCCTTGCCCTATTACCATAGGTAAGGAAAGTATTGCTTTCCAAAAAAATTCAAGGTACCCTAATTTCATGGACACGATTACTCCATTCCTAATTAGCCGATTGACTTGAAATTTTAAACTTAAGGTCCTTATACCATGAGGATCCGACAATGAGAAATTCAATAAAATTCAATTGAAAATGGCGGAAAAAATGGTGGATAATGGCTAAAAAGCATGTTTTTCACGGTTTTCTCGAAAACAGCTCTAACGATTTTCTTCAAATTTATACCCTAGATAGCTATTCATAAGCCTCATCAACTGACATGAGTCTCATTCCTGGGAAATTTGCAGGAGCTCCGTAATATTCCTGAGAAGAATGAATTTTGTTAAATTTCTATCACGATTTTCTCAAAAATGTCTTGACCGATTTTTTTCAAATTCATACCCTGCATATATCAGCTATATATACCCTATATATCAGCTCTATTAACTTGCATGAATCTCCTCCCTGGGAAACTAACAGGCGGTCCACCCCATCCCTGATAAATTTACTTTGTAACCTCCTTCTCGTGCGTGAGGTAGGTAGGTAGAGCAGTTTATTCAAAAGAACACATGTCGATATTTTACTTGTAGAACAGCTGTTTTGACAACTTTTAAAAAAATCCTCAAATATCATAATTCAAACAAAGGAAAATGTACTCTGAGAACAATAACAATAGTATAATCATTGTTTTAATTATTTAGCCGCCAATCGGCATAATCCCCGAAATCAACCTCTTTTAAGAATGAGGCTTATAGATCAATGAGCAAGGAAAGTTGTGTGAGCGTACCACACCAGATTTTTTATATTTGTAACATTTTATTGTATTTTATTTGTTTTGTAATTCTTTGTTATGTCTTGTTTTGTGTGTGTCTAATGAATTGAAATTGAAATTTAATTTATACCTATTGTTGAAAGGATTTTTGAAAGAAAATGAATAGGCAAAACTCGACAACGTTGTTCATCTATCTTATTCCACTGCCTTTATAACGTGGACTTCACTAAAGTTTGGTTTGGTGAAGGTCTTGATAAAATAAAGAATCTATATTCATTGTTGGAAGGATTTGTTGAGAAAAGATGAATAGGTTTTAGATGTTCTACTCACTAGTGAAACCAAAAAGATGAGAAGGCATTGTGTGAGCGACAGAAACATTGTTTGGCAAAACCGACCGCTATCTAATTATAACTTATAATGAGATCATTTAATTTTCGAAATTTGCCGATCGCTGGGGAAAGAGCGATTTTGAAAAGTTGGGCTAATGGAGAATAATTATGGGGAAGGCTGAATGGCGGTGGCTTGAGAATATTCGACGGCCGGTGCTCTGAAAAGGAGGAGGAGGAGGAGGAGGAGGAGAGGAAGGAGGAGATGGAGGAGGAGAAGTTGGAGGAGGAGGAGAAGGTGGTGGAGGAGGAGGTTGTATCAGTGGAGGAGGAGGAGTAAGAGGAAGAGGAGAAGAAGGTGAAAGTTGAGAAAGAAAAGGAGAATGCAACAAAGAAGAGATAGGATGAGAAGTGATGAATGCATAAATGGGAAGAATCTCAAAATAGAGAATACTAAAAATAAGATGACAGGAAAAAAATAAATAAACACAATGATTTCGTAGTTTTTAGGAAGAAGAAAAAAAGGAAGAAGAGAAAGGAAAGAGGAATGAGAAGGAGGAAATGAGTGTAGAATGATGATTGATTGATTGATTGATTGAGTACTTTATTTATGTAGATTACAATATATACTGGCTTATACACTTATATACAATAGCTTACAATACAGCAAAATTATAGATGAATTTACATAATATAGACTAAGAAAATAATTATTGAACTGTATATGATATGAAAAAGCAATTTGTAATATAATAACTATAGATAATAATTAAATTGTTATGCATCTACATAAATTGGCGGAGCTTTGGATATATCAATGTCCATTCTTCAGGAAGAATATTAAAAATATCCTCCCCGTGAAAGATGAAAGATATAGGAAGATGAGGGAGAGATATTGGTGGTAATGATTTTTGATGAAAGTGGCTCATTCAACATTTTGAGGATTCATAAGCAGGGTAGAAAAAAGAAACATAAAGAAGTAGGTCTAAGGGAAGAGGGTAGAAAGGAAGAAGTAGGGAGATGGAAAAGGGAGAGGGAGAAGAAGGAGAAGAAAGAAGAAGGAAGAGAAGAAGAAGAAGAAGAAGAAGGAGAAGATGACAGAAAGGAAATTAATTCTAACACCATGATTTTGTAATTTTTAGAAATACGAATAAAAAATCAGAAAAGGGGAATCAGAAGGAGAAGAGAATTATAAAATAGAACGAAGATAAACGAGAGGGAGGGAAGATGTCAAAAATAATATCCAAGGAGAGAAATAATATTGTTTAAAAAGGCATTTTTATTTTTGCTGGACTGTAATTTTGAAGGAGGAAGAAAATAGGATTGATAGTAGGGTAGAAAAGGGGAAAATAATGAATAAGGAAAGAAGAGGAACAGGAGGAAGAGGTGAGAAATGGAGAAGGTAAAAAAGGAGATGGAGAAGATGTAAAAGAGGAAGGAGAACGGTTGAAAAGAAATGGAGGAGGTTGAAAAAGAGGGAAAAGAAGGAGAAAGCTGGTAATGGACAGAAATTAGAAGAGAGATAGATTGATTGATTATTAAGGATGGAGTTAGAGCTCCAGGTCCTCTTTGTCACACAATTCTTCAAATTTCATACAAATAATTATATGATAACAAAATCAAGATTATGATAAATTAGAAAAATGAACAGAAAATCTAAACTTCAAATTGATAACTAATACAAAATAAATTTTAACAAGAATAAATTTTGAATAGAGATTCAAAACTATGCCTGTAGGATGCCTAGAGAGGGAGGTAGATAAGGAGAAGAAATTGAGAAAATCTATGAACAAAACGAAAAATACGATGAAGTGGGAGAGGTGAAAACAGAAAAGAGAAATATGCAGAAAATCTGCAGAAGAAGAAGAAGAAGTGAGAAGGAGGACGAAGGAATGAACTTGAAGGAGGACAGTGAAGATAGGAAATAAAAAGAAAAACGAAGCTGGAAAAATTGATGAAGAAGAAAGAGACGTCAGAAGGAAGTAATGATAAGGAGAGGAGAATACAGTCAAGTTGGAGAACAAATAAAGGGAAAACTTGGGTGAAGAAAGAGAAAAGGGAAACATGATAGAGAAAACGGGGTAGAGAAGCAGAAACAATTTCCCCACAGGGCTCCTTATCGTTCCCAATCCAAATCAGTCCGGATTACTGATCACAACTCAGAATATTAATTCTGACATAGAGGAAGAGAAAGAGAAAGAATGATAGAGAGACAGAGAGAGAGAGAAAATAAACGTTCCCTTATAAGTCAGTACACCCCCTCCCAAATCACCATCTCTCATTATCGTGATTATGATCATCAGCTATGGGCTGGAAGCTTTCTAATTAGTCTACTCTCATCAAAAAATCTTCAAAAGACATTGAGAAAATAACTTTTTCAAAATTGAGAGTTGAGAAAAAAAACAAAAGAGGTCTAAGAAAAATCTGAAAAGTTTAAAAATAACGGAGATGATGTGGTGAGCTATTGTATGTCACTTTTTCGTTTATTCAAGCCTATTCAGATGTTTTTCTCCTCTGAGAAGTGAAAGATTGAAATATCTATCAATAGTATAGCTTATATTTGAGTAAAAGTAAATTCGTATGGCTTTTGTTGGTGGGGAGTCCCTTGCGGGAAGGTCCCACCGCCTGAATGTTTAATTTATTTAAGCCGTCAATGAGCCTCACGACTGTCATACTTCAGCCGGGACCGACAGTTTAACGTGCCCATCCGATAATACGGATATTATATTTGGTTGAATGAAAAAGACTAAGAAATTGTCAAAAAACCACTGATTTATTGATAATTAGAAAGACCGGTTTCGGTTATTACACCATTGTCAATCTCTGATAAACGAGTTTAAATGAACGATTGATAAATGAGTTAATCAGAGATTGACAATGGTGTAATAACCGAAACCAGTCTTTCTAATTATCAATAAATCAGTGGTTTTTTGACAATTTCTTAGTCTTTTTCATTCAATATGAATAATTACCACAATATCAACATCTCAACTACACAAAAAGTATTGTATTTGGGATGGGGCCAGATCAACTTTTCATCTAAAATAGAAGGGGTCATGTTTCCAATGATTATGCTAATTGCTATTAAAAATTTCTTTAATACGAATTTTGGTGGTTTTTCAAGGGTCCGAGCTTCCACTACGAACTATCGAGGATTACAAATTATAGAGGTCCGAATTATCGAAGTTTTAATTCATTATCACACCTCTAAGTCCAAGCTCCACCTCAATGAAGTACCAACAGCCTACAGAATCTAATCACCACTTAATCACACTTATCAGTAGGTCTACCATTGAACCTTCTCAAAAGAAACTGAAAGAATTCAGGTCTATAGGGAAGATAATTCAGGCCTATTGTGAGGCTCACTTTGATTGCTTCCATTGTGAGGTCCACGTTATAATGGCAGTGGAGAAAGATAAGAGAACAATGTTGCCGAACCTATGTCTTGTCAATGCCTTCCATAGACGGTACTGATACAGGTTTATTGATGTAATATTACCTGTTCATTCTCGTTCAACATAATCTATATATATATATATATATATATATATATATATAAAAGCGAAATGGCACTCACTGACTGACTGAATGACTGACTGACTGACTGACTGACTCACTCACTCACTCACTCGCAGAACTAAAAATCTACCGGACCAAAAACGTTCAAATTCGGTAGGTATGTTCAGTTGGCCCTTTAGAGGCGCACTAAGAAATCTTTTGGCGATATTTTAACTCTAAGGGTGGTTTTTAAGGGTTTAAAGTTCGTCTTTTAGCATGTATATTTTTCTTATTCTCTTAATTATAATTGTAAAATGTATATACCATATGTTAATATAGAACTATAATCTAGAAAGAGTACCTCTTCGAAACAGTTGTTAACTGGTAACTAAATTAATAATTTTGTCAGGTTGGCATTAAGTTGAGTTGACTTTGATAGGTTGACACCAAGATGAAGATTGAAATGCATTTATCGCGGAAAAATTGATTAGGCACTGCTACTTCAATCAGAACTGTTCCTGGGAATATTATATTACTAGCCGTCAGGCTCGCTTCGCTCGCCATATCCGTTTAGCCAGACGTTCAGTCTGGACCCCCGACTGGATCATCCTAACATATGATAAAAATGCTCAAATGAAAAATGCAGGCGAGCGAAGCGACCCTGCTGATCTCATTCTTGGACGATCCAGTCGGGGGTCCAGGGGGCGGAGCCCCCTGGCTAGACGGATATGGCGAGCGAAGCTAGTCTGAAGGCTAGTATTGATATAATAGTAACTGTTCATTCTCGTTTAACATAATAAATTATATTTTATTTGTCAACCATATATATTTTTCAATGATTAAATTAATAATGAATTCTCATAACTGAGACTAAATATTTTGTTGAATAATTATATTCCTACATTGCTGAATACCGATTTGGCGAAGTTGCGGAGCTAGTAAAGGATAACGCTATCTGCTTTGTCGAATGTTAGACAAGGATAGCAACACCAATGTTAATCAAATACTGCCATTATAATGTGGACCTCACTATACAGCAAACGCCTTCAACAAAACGGCCGGAAGAAGTTAATAGTGTAACAAAGGTGTGAGACTTCTCTCCTCCAATCTCTCTCACTTTCTCTCACTCTCTCTCAATCACTATCTCTCCATCTACTTCTCTCTCCTCACTAGCTCACACTTTCTCCTACTTTCCACTCACTCTAAAAACCTCTCCCTCTCTCTCTCTCTCTCTCTCTCCTCTCTCTCTCTCTCTCTCTCTCTCCTCTCTCTCTCTCTCTCTCTCCTCTCTCTCTCTCTCTTTCTTTATAGATCTGTCTATCAATCACTCTTTCTCTCTCTCACTACTTCACTCTATCAGCTACTTTCTCCCACTCTATCTCCCGCTCTCTCTGTCTCTCCCCTTCCTTCAACCTGGTGAGAAATAATTGAGAACGAACAGGGAGAGACGAAGCGAAATAGGGAACAATAAATAAAATGAGGGGAAAGACGGGAAAAAAGCAGCCAGTAGTTACATTTGTGGGTGCAGTGGTCATTGCGTGTTAGATGAATTGAAAATGTTCTCTTCCTCTCCTCCCTACTCCATCTTCTTCTTCTTCCTCTTCTTCTTCTTCTTCTTCTTCCTCTTCTTCTTCTTCTTCTCCTCCTTCATCCTGCTTCTTCCACTTCTCCTGCTTCTTCTCATTCTTCTTCTTCTTCTTCCTCTTCTTCTTCTTCTTCTTCTCATTCTTATTCTTCTTCTTCTTCTTCTTCTTCTTCTCTTCTTCTTCTTCTTCTTCTTCTTCTTCTTCTTCTTTTCCTTTTCTCCCTCGTCATCTTCTTCATCTTCTTTGGTGATTCTTTTTTTTTCTGGGGGTTCCACCCCACTATCTGCACTAATTCTCTGATAGTTGAACCCCTGGGGATATTTCCAAATTCAAACAGTGGGCAGAGACAAAACGATGGTATCACTTTCATTCTTTCTCTATCATCTATCGTGGTGTGTGCATTAGATCATGATGGAATCTTCCTGATCATTATTGGTTTGAATTGGTGAATTTTCGTTTATGCGTAAATTCCCGCAGTCGACGACGGCAAGCATTGTTGACATTCATATTGTCCAAATTTCAAGTGTGCTAAAACAGCTGATTAAATAAGATTCAATTATTTGTCTTTATTATTAAAGGATTGAACATTTCCAATAATAACAACATATTGCTATTTGAAAGTATGAAAAAGTATAAGCTCAACCTGCCCCATTAAAACATAATTGAACATAATCTTTCAGGTTATTGAGACAAATTGAAATCTACCCAATCTGAGATTCTCTCCCTGTCGTGGTTGATGACGGCATTTACCCACAAACGAAAACCCAGCTTGAGGAGTATTGGATTCCACTGATGAATAATGATAATATCTAGCCTACTGCATTTAGAAGATCTGGAAATTTTTCAGTGAATGCTACTACATATGAGTTTAGACGATTTTGGATAGAATATAATAAACTTTTTCCTCCACCTACTGTCTAAAGTACTTACTTTACTCCCTGAAACCTAATACTAAAGTGGCACTTTTTCGCTCTCGGTAGTAAAAACAGAAAAACTCCCTAGGGAGTAAAAGTGACTTCATTTAAATAACATGGGGAGCATCTCTGTTTTGAAACTTACCACATTGTAATAGGTTAGAAGGTCTAAGCTCAGATGAGAAAGCATAATAGAGGTGTCTGTCATTGAGTCAACTGAATTCAATACCACAACCAGAAATTTGAAAAACTCATGAAATATATGTTTGTGTGATAATTATTATATTCTTAATATTAGTAGACGATAAAAATTTATACAATTTTCGAAATATTTTATTCTATTCAAAATACCAGCCAACAAATATTTTTGATCTGCAATTCAAATCTGAACCGCGTGATCTGGAGTCAGCCATTTTTGGTAGCTGCTCAGCTGATATAATTGTTACAACTTTTGCCGATAGATAGCGCAATCGGCAGTGCCAATCAGACGACCGGTTTTTAGGTTTTAGATTTAGGTTATGTTGTTAGGAATCATTGTCACCAATACGTAAGTTATTAGAATGATTTCATTTGCAGTTTCTATAAAAAAATGTAGATGGAGGAAAAATGTTGTGTACATCACGAGCGAAAAATACTTTTTCTCCCTCAGAAAAATTGCCTCGGCTTCACCTCGGGCTTCAAACTTTTTCCCACAGGGAGAAAAAGTCATACTTTTCACTCTAGATATACAAATAACTATTCTTAGAACTTTGCGAAGCATTCCTCTACATCAGAAGGATTGTAGAAGGCATTGGAATGTTTTCTTGGAGAAAACATTCATAAGTATTCATTTATACAATAAGTACATTATAAAAATGATAGGGAAAGGAAAAATGAGGATATTACGAATATTACCAATACTATCCAATGAATTTTAGAATAGAGAAACAATAGCGTAAGTGGATATCCCATGGTATAGGGAATTTATGTCGCAACTTTTACTGTCATCTCAAGCCGATTACTGTCGATTATTGTCAATTTCTACTGTTTTGTTGGGGTGAGAGTGTGTGAACGGCACAATCTGAGAGACTACCAGCGTCACACAGCTGCATAGGGAAGAACTACGTGAACTATCGGCTTGGGATAACAGTAAAAATTGCGACATAAACCATGGGATATCTACTAATGCTATCGTTTCTCTATGATTTTAGTGAATAAACCATTGGCATTGTCTTTTAATTATTTGAGCAATATTAATGAGACGTTTTAGTATTCTTTGTTGCAGAGAGCTGTGGAAACTTGCCGCAAAAAAAGCAACTGTCTTTTCCAGCCTGCTGAACGATCCTCATGTGCCCAGCATGTCAGGCTTTCCTACAAGTGCGAACCAAGTATGATATTATTTCAATTAGAATTATAGAGATAACTGTTCATAATCATTTTCCTAGTAAGGGCTACTCGTATTTACATAAAAATTAAAAACTGGAAACCGCCTTTCGCCTACTTTATTTTATTTCTCTCAACTTGTTTCGACTTTTAACAACTGAAACTTAGTTGAAAGTCGAATTTACAAAAATAAATGAAAGCAGAAATTGTATTGATGAGTATTCACCCAATCATGATTGAGCAGTCATTATATACATTGTGAAGAGTATAAAAACTGAAACAAAAATTAAAAATTAAAGAACTCTTTCATCAACTCTATTTTATTTCCTACAACATGTTTCAAATTTCAATGTGATTTTCAAGTGATTCACAAAATGACAAAAAGACTGTGCACAGCCTGAAAATAAACTTTCTACTGGTAATATTTTTCAAAGTTTCTCGATTTGTATATTATCAAGTTATCAAAATGAAAAGGTTTTCTCGGGAAAACATTTTTTTCTGATCATCACTTTTTGAGATATGAGCGCCTAAAGTTTAAATTTTGGGACAGAACATTTCAAATTCGGTAAGAGATAAATCCATGAGATTTGGAGGATAGATTCTTCATGGTATTGTTGTATATAGTAAATTTTATAGTCATCAAAATTTTATAGTATCTCGAAAAGTAATGATCAGAAAAAAATGTTTTCCCGAGAAAACTTTTTCATTTTGATAGCCTCATAGTATACAAATCGAGAAACTTTTATACAGTAGAATAGAAATTTTCTGGAACTATCAATTTTGAGAAAGTTATTCAATTTAACAAAAATAACTCAACTAAAAGTTATTTTTGGTCATTTTTAATAAATTGAATCACTTTCTCAAAAATTGATATTTTCAGAAATTTTTGTTCTACTACATTAACAATAGCCTACCATGAAATATAGCCTTCCTCTGAATCTCATGTATTTATCTCCTACCGAATTTGAAATGTTCTGTCCCAAAAATTTGAACTTTGGGCGCTCATATCTCAAAAAGTAATGATCAGAAAAAATGCTTTCCTGAGAAAACTTTTTCATTTCGATAGCTTGATAGTATACAAAACGAAAAACTTTGAAAAATATCACCAGTAAAAAGTTTATTTCTAGGCTGTGCACAGTCTTAATGTCATTTTGTGAATCACTTGATAATCATTTTAAAATTTGGAACATGTTGTGGGAAATAGTATAGAGTTGATGAAAGAGTTCTTTGATTTTTAATTTTTGTTCCAGTTTTTATATTGAATGAAAAAGACTAAGAAATTGTCAAAAAACCACTGATTGACAATTTCTTAGTCTTTTTCATTCAATATGAATAATTACCACAATATCAACTTCTCAACTACACAAAAAGTTTTTATATTCTTTACAATGTACATAGTGACTACTCAATCATGATTGGGTTAATACTCATCAATACAATTTCTTCTTTTACTTATTTTTGTATTCAAAGCTAAACAGTTTAAACCGCTTATGATCAAATTTTACATGTATTAGAGGCAAAGGCGATGGATTCACAGTTATAATTTATGTTCTCCATCCTATAATATGTTTTGAGTGAATTTTTTGTATATATTTACGTTTTTGTATATTTTTATGATTTGTAAAAAATATCGGGGCACCGAGCTTCTCTCGTTACTTTTATTCATTGATAAACAGAACAACATTTTCCAAAATGATCGTGTTTCTATTCTACAGCTGGCTATACGTCAGCTTATGAATTTCGGAGATGCGATATTTTGATTTTCACAGAATCACTCGCTCACTTTTTACTATTCACAGACGACGAAAGTCTCAGCTGTTTCAGCCAAGGATGAATTATCCTTTTAATGTCCTTCAGCGAGTTATCAAAGGGTTGAGACCTAGTGCAATCAAATCTTCATATCATAAACCTACTTTGTTCCAAATTCAGTGAAGATCGTTAGAGCCGTTTTCGAGATCCGTTGAACATGAATAACCAGATAACCAGATATAAAAATATAAACAGATATACAGAAATTGCTCTCTTAATATAATAGGATGTAGGGAAATGTGACAACTGTGTATTATATTGTTCCTCTATTAGACAAAATACAGAACGTTCATTTAGGATTAACACTAATATTTGCAAAAATTCTCTAAATTCTTCAACTTTCAAAAAGTAATACTTGGTATTTCCTATCTAATAGGCTACTTGTTACTAGAATCTGTTAGTTAAAAAAGTTAATATAGGAAGAATAAGGCCCGGCTGCACAAAAGCTGGTTGAATTTTAATCATACCGGTAGTTGATTTCACTAGAACCAATCAGAGAAGGTGTTTTTGAAAAGACGGCTTCTCTGATTGGTTCTCGTGGAATTAATCATGGTTGAAATTCAACCGGCTTTTGTGCTTTTGTGCAACAGTGCCAGTGAATATTGAATGCTGACTGGATTTGCATATTTTTATAACTCAAGCTTCTAGTTCTATGAATTATACAATCATAATTCATGTCCATCGATTGAATTATATTGTTTCTCAATTATTACTCTACAAAATTCAGAGCGTTCATTTAGGATTAACACCACTAATATTTGATAAAATCTCTAGATTCTATAACTTCCGAACTGAAATACCTGTTATATCCTATATAATATTTGCTACTCCAATTTTTAAGTTGTGAATATTAGATTAGAAAGATTCAGATTAGTGGAAAAATTGACTATGATTAATTAATTTTGATCCATCCCAACACATAGATCATAGACTCTATAGTGGGATGCTGTAGAATGAATTATGATGAATTCTCTGTCCAATGCAAGTGGACTGTATTTTTTTAAAGATGGAGAGAGTGAGAGACAAGAGATTCTATAGAGAGAGATATTTCTATAGACTGAGGGACAGAGAAATTCTCATAATTCAATACCAGTGCACCCTTGTGCATGAACTTGCCTTGGCCAATATCATGTACAAGCAAAATGGCAGACGACACCTTTGGTAGTTGAAATAAAACAGATTGGATGAACAAAAATTGTCAAATTTGAGTATGCAATTTAATGAGCAAAGTCTATTATTTTAAGGAGAATAATCCAAGTATGTAACGGACTTTTATCATATTGTAAATGTTTTTCCATGTTTAATAAATTTTTTGGCCTGAGTTACATGACAGAAAATATGAAATAGATAAATGAATTTTGTTGTTTTGCAGATGAATTTCACAGTCGAGTCGCCTGTGAGGATGAGAAATTTTCTTTGAGCTGCTCTCCCAACCAAAGAATAGCGGTTTTCAGAGCCAGTTATGGCAGAACTCAATATGAAAGTATGCACTGCCCACAGCCTCAAGGTGTTCCTGAAGAGAGTGAGTCATTCCCCAACTCAAATTTGAATTGAAAATGCAATTTATTTGCCACAAAATTACGAATATTATTTTAAAACTATCCTATCAGTATAAAACTATCCACTAAAAACTATTTTACTTGAAACTTATCAATTTATCAAACTTGAACTTAATCAAACCTTTATAAAATAGAACCATAGAGGAACAATAGCATAAGTAGATATCCCATGGTATAGGGCGTTTATGTCGCAGCTTTTACTGTTATCTCAAGCTGATAGTTCACGTAGTTTTTTCCTGTGAAGCTTTATGACGCTGGTAGTCTCTCATATTGTGCCGTTCATAAACTTTTACCCGGTCAAAACAGTAAAAGTCGACAATAATCGACAGTAATCGGCTTGAGATAACAGTAAAAGTTGCGACATAAACGCCCTATACCATGGGATATCTACTTACGCTATTGTTTCTCTATGATAGAACTATCGTCCGATGGTGTGATCACCGAAACTACGGTACTAGTTACGTTACAATTTGTATTCTTGTTTTATTATTCCATTAATTTTAAAGGGTAGGTACTATAATTATTTTTTTATAAATACAAGTAAATAGCCCTGAATTCATACATTGAAAAAAATATCAAACAAACCTATTTGCTTCTGAATTTGATAATAATAACTCAAGTGAAACACTTTTTGTGTAGTTGAGAAATTGATATTGTGGTAATTATTCATATTGAATGAAAAAGACTAAGAAATTGTCAAAAAACCACTGATTTATTGATAATTAGAAAGACCGGTTTCGGTTATTACCATTTATAATGGTACACCATTGTCAATCTCTGATAAACTCATCTGAAAATAAATGTCATCTGTCATCTAAACTTTGTAATCTCTGTTTATCAGAGATTGACAATGGTGTAATAACCGAAACCGGTCTTTCTAAGTATCAATAAATCTGTGGTTTTTGACAATTTTTTAGTCTTTTTCATTCAATATCAAGTGAAACATGAAAATAATGTGCTACTTCACGGATGTGATCATGATAATCCGGGTGTATATATAATAAATATAGACAAAAATACATAATTGTCTCAGGAATCTGCTCGAACATATTCAAATTAATTAAACAAATAGATTCCTTCATGTGTTCATAAAAATCCGGATACCTATTGTGTCTCAATGAATCTAATTGAACAGTTAACATTTTTTGGAAAAATAGATTTCATGAATATTGGATTAGATGAAAACATATAATATCTACCCAGAATCATGTAAAGGTAGCCTACTTAAGAGTAGTGTCAATATTCATTGAGACAAACAAAACAAACAGAAAAAACCATCATTATTGAGAACAGTCATAAAACTTTATCCTACTTCATATAAAGGATTTTATTTTCTTCATATGTTATGTAGCCTACATAAGTGTCTCAAGAGATCTAATCGAGAATTTTCAACTTTATTTGACAAATAGACAGACTTATTATTTAGACATATACACACATAAGAAATAATATTTCTTGGTATTCCTCTACATGATCTTCTGTGTAAAAGAGAGAGGTCTATAACTGAAAATCTATATATATATAAAAGCGAAATGGCACTCACTCACTGATTGACTGACTGACTGACTCACTCACTCACACACTCACTCGCATAACTAAAAATCTACCAGACCAAAAACGTTCAAATTTGGTAGGTAGCCTATGTTCAGTTGGCCCTTTAGAGGCGCACTAAGAAATCTTTTGGCAATATTTCAACTCTAAGGGTTGTTTTTAAGGGTTTAAAGTTCGTCTTTTAGCATGTATATTCTTCTTCTCCCAATCTCTTAATTATAATTGAAATTTCCATATCATATGTTACTATAGAATTATAATCTAGATAGAGTACCTCTTCGAAACAGTTGTTAACTGGCAACTAAATTAATAATTTTGTCAGGTTGGCATTAAGTTGAGTTGACTTTGTTAGGTTGGCACCAAGTTGAAGATTTAAATGCATTTATCGCGGAAAAATTGATTTGGCACTGCTACTTCAATCCTGGGAATATTATATTACTAGCCGTCAGGCTCGCTTCGCTCGCCATATCCGTTTAGCCAGCCGTTTAGTCTGGACCCCCGACTGGATTGTCCTAACATATGATAAAAATGCCCAAATGAAAAATGCAGGCGAGCGAAGCGAGCCAGCTGATCTCATTCTTGGACGATCCAGTCAGGGGTCCAGGCTAGACGGATATGGCGAGCGAAGCGAGCCTGACGGCTAGTGTCTGTATATAATTATTCCAAACACGTATTTGTGAAAGTGAGCTGTTCCATTCTGAAAAATGAGTCTGCTAGTAAGAGAACAAAAAGTTCTAGAGCTATCAATATAACTCAATCCATTGCAATAATTCATGAAATATAATATGATAAATCATTATTGAACTTGTTTTATTATCAATTAATAATTTTATAAATAATATATACATGCTATGACACCACATTATACATAGGTATAGTGACATTATGCTTTAAAAATAATTTGATGCAATGAATTATCAATAATAGAATGTAATAAATCGTTGTACGACTTTCTTTGCTAATTATTATAAAACTAAAATCCAAATTAAATGCTGTGAATCACTCCAAAGACTTCTGCTACTGCGAATATTGACAACAGGGTAAACAGCTAGAACGAATTATTCTACTGTAATTATAAATTCATCGATGAATTTCCATCTAGATGTTTACCCTGTTGTCAATATTTGCAGAAGTCTTCGGGGGTGATTTACAGCATTTAACTTTCCGGCAGTCGCGGTTTTGTAAAAAGTACAACAGTGTCAGTTTTGCTGCACAAAACTATTGAATGGGGTGGTGTCAGTGAATGAGTCACCTATGAATTCCAAAACTTTCCCCCCATCACTCCACTGAGTTGCAGTATCAACCGAGCAATAGTTCAGTCTTTAGGTGCCATTTAGTCGCTACAGTGCATAAGTCGCACTGTTCATAAGATAGGGAAAGACTGTATGCGGGGACTGTAAACGAACCAATAACACAGAATTGATGGCTTTGTTTGATGTACCTTATTGTGCTATGAAATGGTAATCATCCAGATGTTCATAGGCGTAAATAAGTAATCCATGAAGATGGAGAAAGTAATTATACAATTGATTAATATGTTTTGACAGTAAACAGAGAACATAACACTTATGGATAATTCGATGTTGTACAAAATACAACACGCGACTGCTCGTGTGATTGAGTAGGGCGCGACTACCGGAAGGTTAATTTGGATTTTCATGTAATAACAATTATTAATTCATTGGCATTTTAATAATTGCAATATCTCAGTAGCTTTCATCTGTAGACTTTCTTTACTATCATTCAATAATTCTAAAAAATAGTCTTACAGTATATCAAAATAGTGCTTCATTATTTAATAACCAAGAAATTTTGTAATATTTTGGAGGAATAAATCATGGTGAATAATATTAATTTTTCAGCTTGCTTGACAAATTACGCGACAGAGAGCTTCATGGAGCTGTGTCATGGCAGAAGGCGCTGCTCTGTGGCAGCTGATATCAACACATTTGCAAAACCACCTTGCAGACACTCATCTCGGATGTATCTGAAAGCTGTCTACGCATGCGGTGAGTTTTACAATTACCATGAAAGCCTAAGCTACATCTCATTTGATAGGTCAAGTGAGCTATTCTAATCCTATATACTATTAAACGAGCAGCTTCTGTTTAGATGTTTAGATGTTTATACTACATTTATAAACATACACTGGATGAGACACATTCTAAAACTAATTTTCAAACAGACTACACTTTCATACTACATAATTTATTGTGATAATATTGTATGGTATGGCCTACAATATTTAGAATCACAAATACTGTTGTATAAAGCTTATACTATAAGCTTTATTTAATAGCTTCTATTATATTTATTACTCGACAGAAGATAAAATGGTGTACCCATTCGATTTTTATCAATACTTGAACATTTTCACATCGTCAATTGAATACATTCAAGAATACAAATGGCTTCTCAATTGATTACTCCATCTATCTATATAAATGAAAATCGTGCCTCAAATTTTGACATTCAATAACTATTTTATGTGTGCACCGAATTTGATCATTTTTTTAGTTGTGCTTGTTATGTTCAGGAGCAGGTTTATGGCCTATCAAATTCATGATCCGACTTCATGACTCTTTCCTACGGTCCTTCAAAGTTTACATGTAATCAAGTTCTATAGAATATTTATATAGACCTTGCATGTAATCCTTATGGGAGCTGACCCTACACAGAAATAAAAATCAGCTGTCAACCAACAACCGTCGTTGGATCTGGTTTTTTTTCTACTGATTCACAAAATTCTAATAGTAATGCCGCGGTACGAACGACGTCCAAACTGTAAATTTAGAATATGCGCGGGAAAATCAGCAACAAGGAGATATAACATTCAATTTTCCAGCAAGCTGCATTCAATATAAATCTAAAAATACAAACACACAACTAACTAAGCACATAGAAAATCCATATTGAGATATAATGTAAATACTGATTGTTGGATAATTCTCATAAAAATATAGTGCATCAGATTAAGCTAAGGCTGAGCACACCTGAGGAGGCGCGGCTTGGTGATACAAAGTGTTGATTTTATGGAGATTGCCTTATCACACCGTTCCACGTCATGCCCGATATTTAGTGTTTGAGACTGTGAGTTCTTCCATTCAAACCAATAAGCAAGAAGCACTTGGATGCAAAATGCCGCATCGCGTCTCCTCAGGTGTGCATCCAGCTAAAGATTGTCATGAGATGCATTAACTATTTGACGGTACGAAGTTCGCCGGGCCAGCTAGTTTTCAATAATTCTCCAAAACTCAATTAATTCATTCCTGAACCAACTATTATAGTGTGAATGAATACAATATCAATATATTATACAGATATTCAATTTAAATAATATTCTAGTGATTAACAGCATACTTAAAATCATACAAATTAATTTTTTTCAGTTCCCAAAAAAGTTCTACAAAAGGACCGGGTATCAGCCAACGAACCTGATGAGGAGCCAGAGGGAAAATTCGAGCACGACAACTCAGAACCAACGCAAAAAGATGCCAAAGTGGACTACGATTCGGAAAATGGAGACGACATTCACGTACAGGATGTCACTCAGGCCACTGTGACGTCATCATCAACAAGACTGACCACAAATATGATAAATGAAGGTAGATTATTCAGGTTTGTGTAATTAAAACAATCCATTGGCTTTCAAAAAGGTGATGGTTATAGATGGTCTACTTGAAAGTTGAAAAAAGCAGCCACATCATTTTTTTTATTTCATTATTTATTGCACAGAACATTATAATCATAATATTATATATGATCCTGTAGGAAATACTAGGCTGAGCCTATATTATTTCTCTCCAAAATTTTGATAAAAGGTTGATGTTGACTAATCAAGTATTATTAGGCTATGAAATCACACACATCACAACTACTTCGCTATTTAATTTTTGGTCTATGAGAATAATTATTTAAAAGTTTTGAATTTTGAAGGTTAACTAAGAAATAGAATAAATGTTGTATATTTACCACAGAAAACAATAAATCAAAAACTAGAGAAATACTTCACTGATTTGAAAAATTTGAATACATCGATTATTCAATTATAGTGTAGGGTACAACTATTGTCAACTCCCAAAAATGTTATTGAAATCAGAATAATAGAGAGTAGTCTACCATGCCTTTCAAATTCCATAATATATTAGAGTTTTGAGAGAAATAACTTGTAATTAGTACCTTTTGGTAGATTTTTTACCATTTCTGTCTGATAATCATTAAAGCCGTTCATACATGAGTTGTCAACTGAGATTTCAACGAATTGCGGCAATACGTTGCCATTTTTTTGAAAAGCACAGCAACTTTCTCTTCTACAGGAAAAATTGACAACTTATTCGATTGAAACTATTTGTGAACGACATTTTGTTGCCAAATCTAGTGTGAACATTGCTCAACATTGAGCAAAAACTCTTCTAAATGAAGTGAGAATCAGATAAGTTTTTTCTGCTCTTTAACAAATCGAAGATTAGGCCCAGCACACATACCGTAATCAATTGTTTCACACCAGATTGTATGTATACCGGTAATGATTTTGTGTTGAATGATCATTTATTACATGATTTCTCTGTTCACATATGTGAGCATGCTTCATGAAATTATCCTATCAAAAAATTTTTTTGAAAGATTATATTTGGATTCAAGATTCAGGATTTCTTTATTGCAGAAAACATTTATACAAATGCATAGCATCGTCATAGATTAAACATAGCGAATAAAAAGTATTTACATTCAAAGAAATAAGAATACAAACACGAGCATACAAACAGCAAACAAAATACCCTCAAATTAGAAACTCCTTTTTTCTATATGGACATATTTCTATTATACTTGAAAGTAATTTCAAGAGATAAAATTAATTTCATCTAGTGTAATGGTTGTGAACGTTGCTATTTACAGAAATACTTGCTAAATCAACTTTTACATAAGACATACAAGAATGTAGATATCTCGTACTGTCCAAATTTTGAATTTTTTTAAATAAATCTACACAGTGAAAACGACTATTCACATTAGCAATGACCCTTACTGCTCGTTTCTGTAACACATATAGTTTCTTTACATTTGTATCATTACCCCAGGCAACAACACCATAATACAAATGAGAATGAATAAGATGAGCAAAATACACTGAAATTGAAACACTTTTATCAACAATGAACTTCAATCTATTTTAACATAAAAATTCCCTTCAACAGTTTGCCACATAATATTTTGATGTGTAAGCCCCATTTTAAATTGCTTTGAACTGTAATACCGAGAGACTTTGCATTATCAGATGCGGAAAATGACAATCATCGATTTGAATAAAGGTATAGCCTACTTCAATATCCTACATCATTGCTACTCGACTCTATAGCTTTTCAGCTGATTCTATCCGTAAGGACTGGTAATTTTCAAATTTAACAAGAAATATTGGAGTTTCAAATTGAATAAAAAATAGTTGCGGAATAAAAAGCTCACATTATTATTATCTAGCAATTGAAAGCTCATCAAGTCCACTATTCTGTAGTACTTTTTGTAATTGCATTTCAATTATGGCAAAAAATTAGAATGTTGTGTTTATAGTTAATATAATTTTATTTTTTGTTGAAGTTTTGACACTGTGTTACTAGTAAATATTTGAAAAAACACTTCCTTTTTTTGGAGTCTTGAGGAATGCATTTCACTCCTCATGAGGCTGATGAAGCTCCTCTTCAGGAGTGAAATGCATTCCTCAAGACTCCAAAAAAGTAAGTGTTTTTCAAATATTTACTAGTAACACAGTGTCAGAACTTTAACAAAGTTATTATATAGTGTTTCGTCATGGAAAGCAACTTCAATATAATATTATTAGTGTTTGCTTCTGTGTTCTCCCCATATACCGGTTTAATTTTCTTTGTTCCTAAGCAAACAATTGAGAGACGATATGTTTCTGTGGGGAATTTTACAGTTTTACAAAATAATTCAGCCAGAATAAAAAACACAGAAAAATAGACAGCAAATAATACGGCTATGTGGAAATAAGGATAGAGGAGTAGATAGATTATTGATAGAACTCGGCACAGATTTTAATGAATTTCCTTCTGCTATTCAGATATTCCATCAATATTTGCAGTGGCAGAGGTCCTCAATTCTATTTATAGAGCTTTCATTGGATATTCGAATCAATTTTTATTAGAATGTATGGGTATTGTCCTAGACAGTAAATTGAGTTGGAGTAGCCGCATATAGAGTATCTGTGTAAGAAACTGTCCAGAGTTATGTACCTACTATAAGGAGACTAGAATGTTGTGTCAGTAGGGAAAAAGTACTTACTCTGACTTACTATGGTTTGTTTCATTCCCATCTCAATTATGGGCTCCGTCTTTGGGGTAACTCAAGTGATATGAAGAATATTGAATGAAAAAGACTAAGAAATTGTCAAAAAACCACTGATTTATTGATAATTAGAAAGACCGGTTTCGGTTATTACACCATTGTCAATCTCTGATAAACCAGTTTATGTAATAACCGAAACCGGTCTTTCTAATTATCAATAAATCAGTGGTTTTTTGACAATTTCTTAGTCTTTTTCATTCAATATGAATAATTACCACAATATCAACTTCTCAACAACACAAAAAGTAATATGAAGAAGGCATTTATTTGGCAAAAAAAACCATCCGCTGTAACGTTGGTCTAAGGAGTGTAAAAATGGTTTTATCGAGCTTGGAATCATGACTCTCCCTTCAATGTACATTTATTGTAACCTGGTCCATGTAAAAAAACCTAACTCTATTAACAAGACATAGTAGCCATCATCATGAACATAGAACTAGAAATAGGAATAACCTAATTACCGCATACATCAGACTGCAAGAAACATTCAAAAGCTATAATTATCAACAATACTTACCCAGTGGCGGTTCTAGACATAAAAAACTGGGTAGGCAAAACTTATCATACTGTAGGTCTATTCATAGACCTAGTGTAGGGCTACTTAAGTAATTCATGTAAAAAAGACGTCAAAGCATATAGATATTAAATGAAGATGTATTAATAAATATAAAAATTGTTAATACTCATATTTAATTGTTCAATTCGACACTATTTTGCTAATAGGCCAACCATAATTTTGCTGTTTTAATCATTCTTTCAAATAATATTTCAATTTGATAGGCTATTTATTTGGAATATCGAAGGAAATTTCTGAAATAAATACACATTTTAGTATTCATGAAATCAACGGTTTATTACACTTTAACATTATTTAGAACATAGAGTAATACATTTTATATTTACAACTGTAGTCTTCTTTGCCCAACATTGCTGAACGCCTCTAAGATTTTTTCAGGGTTCTTAATCAGCCTTTCACTTTCCTCTCGTTCAATAGATAAAATTGAAAGATTAGTTAGACGTTGTGTTGTCATTGTAGACCTGAGGCATGTTTTCCCCGTTCTAAGCATAGAAAGCCCTGCGTTCACGCACTGCAAATGTGGCATAGTAATAGAATAGAATAAAAACAATTTTCTGTTGAATCATCTAAAATATAACTCATGACTATAAACATTTAAATATACTTCCAAAAATTTATTTTTCTATTTAACATTTTTAGGTTTACATGAAACATTTTTAAAAAATCTCATAAAAATTGGGTAGGCGGCCGCCTACCCAGCCTAGGCCTAGAACCGCCACTGTACTTACCGTATATTATTCAATAAATTACCGACAACAATAAACATTTTACACAAAAAAGTTTATATCCACAGTAGCACAATGGCTCAAAAAACAGGCTTTTTATACAATTGACGAGTACCTAAGTCATAACGTGAGCATCTGACTGTTTTATATTACATTTGTATATGTATACATATGTGTACATGTTTAATGTTATGTATATATGTGTTAGCGGTATGGTATATTGTTAGTATATGCAAAGCTATGTATTATCTTCACATGACGTTTGTTTATAACATTTGAAATGTTCGTAGACAAGAATAAAGATTATTGATTATAGAAAAATGTATTCAAAGTAATGCATTTTTTCTAAATTTCAGACAATTCTACTTCAAAAAATACATATCTTATTGATAGAGGATCACCCAAAGTTAACTGGATGAAGGAAACGAGGAGAAAAATGAAACCCACATGTTTGATGCTCTACTATTATATAGGATGATTCATTACATTTCGAGTGAGTATTTTTTAGTTTACCGTACCGTATTTCACTTACCATATCAAGAAGGCTCAGTGGACCTTACAGGATTAGAAATAGAAATATATTTATTATCCGATAAATACTTGAAATGGTACAGTGGGCCATATGAAATAGAAATAGTGGATTAGAAATAAAAATATATTTTTCCTACAGTTACGTTGAAAAGTGGCCATTGCTGCACTGATTACAGAACGCAAAGAATCACTTTTCCGCTCTAGTGCGGGAAAAATTTTTCTGCACTCCAGATTTGCAACATGGCAACGCAAAATACTTAGTAGGTTATATGGAGCAACAGTGCAGCAAAATCAAAATGAAGTTGGTAACAGTGACTGGGCTGCTATAGTAAGCAGAGGTGCAACGAAGCACAACGCGCTAATTATTACATTATATATTATAACCAAGGACAACGAGGACTTTAGGATTTTAGGATTAAGGTTTTCATCAATAATAAAATTACACAGAAAAACATTTGATGCATTTCAGGCAATTTTTTACCCATAATTACCCACTTTTCATATTCAATGGTAACTGTAGGAGAAACTTAATGTGAAATACGTGCGCAAAGTTCCTCTGCTGCACTCAAGAAACCATTCCGCCCTCGCCTACGGCTCGGGCGTAAACGTTTCTTTCGGTGCAGCAAACTGTCACTTTGCGCACTAGTTGCACAAATAACTATATTATCCGATAAATACTTGAAATGGTACAGTGGGCCATATTATTACATTTATACTCAATTTCAGATTTCTTCCAACTACCAGTGAAGGACTATTTTCAAGTCAAATAGGTAGTGAAATAATTCAATAGGCTACTAATCATGTAAATGTACTTAATTGTTCTTCCTCAGTTTTTCATCTAATGCAAAACAATTTTGTATTTATTCGATACATTGTTACTCTTTCTGTATTGTCAAATCAAAATCGTACTAAGTGTAACTTTCACTGTATAATTCAAAACTTAAAACTATGTATTATATTGTTGACTGACGTTTCCGATAGCATTGTATGTATGCATTGAAGGAATAAAAAGCATTCTTATTCTTATTCTTATTCTTATTCTTATTCTTATTCATATGTCACATATATGGATTATTACACGGAATACGGTACATTCACATAATTATATACATCTCAATATAACGAATACAGGAAATGATCTTCAAAAGAAGATCTTCGAAAGAGATGAAATCTTCATCTATTGAAATTCTCAGAATCCTGAGATCAATAAGTAAAGATGAGAAATTATTCATAAATTGTTGATGGCTGAAGAAGATCTATGAGTACAACATGAATTCTGTAATAATTATTTATTTGTAGGCTTAAAGGTTACTTTGGTTTGATTCCACATTGAATAATAATTCCCTTATTTCCATAATCGTTAAGTTGATGTAATTACTACAACCTGTTCACCTGTTTCATTCCACATTATAGCATAGAGAAACAATAGCGTAAGTAGATATCCCATGGTATAGGACGTTTATGTCGCAACTTTTGCTGTTATCCCAAGCCTATAGTTCACGTAGGTCTGTCCCGTGAAGCTGTGTGACGCTCGTAGTCTCTCATACTGTGCCGTTCATACACTCTCACCCCAACAAAACAGTAAAAATCGACAATAATCGACAATAATCGACAGTAATCGGCTTGGGATAACATTAAAAGTTGCGACATGAACGCCCTATACCATGGGATATCTACTTACGCTATTGTTTCTTATTGATTATAGCCTACACTTCATATAAATTCTGTAAATATTATTCAATCTTGAAATTCATAAGCACAGAAGAAGCAAAAGTATTATTATTCTATTAAAGATTATATTCTATGTTCTTCCTTTTGTGTCATAAGTGAATAATATTATAGTAAGCCCATACAATAAAATATCTCGAAAGAGTATTCCTTAAAACTATATAAAAACATAATATCTCCTCGCCTTGATGTAATTTTTTTCTCATCAATTTCCCAATCAATTATTTCTCATACGGACTTCAAAGTTTCAAGTTTATCACTTATTGGCAGGAAGAAATACATTGATTTCTATGGAAAAAAGTATTCATCAGCCGGAAGTATGCCATTTTACTGTCTGATAATTTTATATTTCATGGCAAAAAACAATGTTATCGAATCAAATCAAATCGAATTTATTTTATCAAATTGAAAACAATACAATCATTAATATGAAAAATAAAATAGTAATTATTATTTTTAAACGTCAATTAAATTAGAAACAAAATACAAATTGATAGCATCATAGCAAAGAGAAGCTTTCTGATTGCTGTATTATTCGAATTTGATGAGCCTCTTCTAATATTGGACTTCCTTCAGATGAGATCTCTTATTTAAAAAAATAAATTTCTAAAAGTTTGGTGAATGTGGACGCACCTTTCACTGTGATCCATGCAAACCTTAGTCTCCAGCAAGGGGCTTCATGGCCAATGTTATTTGATATGATTGTTATTTTTTATGATTTCCCTTCTCTTTTTATATCCTCAATCCTTCATTATATCTCACATCCTTCACCTGTAGCCTCATAATCCTTCCTCTTGTACCTTCATATTTTCCATTTCACTTTCAATTCTGTTCATTCAATTGATTTCATTCCATATAATTCATCATTTGCAAGCATTTCTACAATAGATATTTTCCACATAGGCCTAGCTATAACATTCAGAAATTTTGTTCATTATTATGAGTGTCTGCTACAGGTCTTGTGTCAGACCTGGTATAATGTGGAAATTATTAAAAAAATATCATATAGAATAAAATAGTTATCTTATACAGGCTCTTTAGCTTCTGTGGAAATTGACAGAATTGTACCATATAGAAAAGATATCGTCTAATATATAGGTGGTTGATGTTCTAAATTTCAAGATAATTTTTGTTAACTCAAGCCGATTACGGGTGAGAGTGTAAGAACGGCACACTATATGAGAGTCTAGCAGCGCCACAAAGCTTCACCAGGACTACTACGATCGTCGGCTTGAGTTAACAGTGAAATTTGGAACATGAATCCCCTATACCATGGGATATCTTCTGACACTATCTGTTCTGCATGGTATCACCATAATGATACAGTATCACCAGACAATGATACCTTATCAACAGAACAGAAAATTAAACAGTATCAACAAAAAATGATACAGTATCACCAGAAAATAATACAGTATCAACAGAAAATGATACACGTACAGTATCAACAAAATATGGTACAGTATCATCCCAACTTGATACACAACACCATAATTTGATACAAAACTTCCAAACTTTGAAATCTACAAACCATGGGATATCTTCTTATGCTATCTTTTCTCTATGACGCTACTCTATGAGATATAAGCGACATTTTATTTTTTAAGGTTTGCACAGACCACAGACCATAGAATATTCTTCTTCTTCTTTACCTATTTGAAGAATACATAAACAACCGAATACATCCCAAAAATCAAATACAATTTTGTTTCCCAATTCCTAAAGGCTACCCTGTGTGGGGACACTTGAATATATAATTATAATAACATATTAGAAGACACTTTAAAGTTTGTAATATAAATTAAAACAGGAGACACAAGACATAAATAGATTGAAAACACTTGAAAACTTACATTTGAAACGGAAATTTTCGGGAACTGAGTTCACTTCCTCAACCGAGCAAGCAGTGCATGGTACAGTCTGTTTCAAATGTAAGTTTTCAAGTGTTTTCAATCTATTTATGTCTTGTGTCTCCTGTTTCAATTTATATTATTATTATTATTATTATTATTATTATTATTATTATTATTATTATATTATTATTATTATTATTATTATTATTATTATTATTATTATTATTATTATTATGAGTCAAATTCCCTTGTATGGAAATCGCTAAGTATTTACTTTGGATGCCGTACTAGATCCTTATTTCTACGATTATTCCAAATATTTTCATTCTAGCCGATATAGCCTCTCTTCTTTCTTGGGAAAAGACTACGTTTCTCCTCTTAATTTCCACGGGGCGTATTTCCCACTTTGCAACACTCCTTCTAAATTGGTTTCTGTCAAATATTATGTCATCATCAATTCCTGCATCAGATAAGTCCTTCTGTACATTTTTAATCCAATTTCCCCCCGTCTTTTTGCTCTTCACAAAAAGTAGGTTTCTCTTTGTCATTCGATCCCCAGGCAGTCTCATCAAATGTCCAAAGAATTTTAATCTCCTTCTTTTGATATCGGCAGATACTTTTGAGTATTTTTCCACAACGCAGTTCTTCTGCAGCCTATAGCCTTCTTCCGTTTTCCTTGGGCCAATTATTCTCCTCATGATTCTCCTCTCTACACGACATAAATCCTCAATATCCAGTTTGGTGTTCAAAGCTAAAGTTTCACTTGCATACAGAGACATGGGTTCAATTACTGTGTTGTAATGTCGTACCCTGGATTTTATTGAGAGACACTTCTTGTTGTAGATGTTTTGTACCAAGCCAAATCCCATTTGTGCTTTTTTCGCTCTCTCTCTTAGGGCTTCCTTCTCAGAGATAAATTCTCCAAGACATTTGAAGGATGTGACGCTATTTACTTTTCAATTTATATAATAACATATTAATATATAAATGTAAATAATGAAGAGCATTATAATTGAATGTTATATGATATATAATATTGAAATAATCAAAACCCCGAACTTTTCACAGGCAACAAAGAAAAACTTCTAGCTGTCTCAGCAATTTCAGCAGCGTTCGGCCTGACCAGCGTTTTGCTGTTTGTCAGCTGACACCTGTTCTGGTCCCGTCACCAACTCGACAAGGACGGCGTCTGGTCGCGCAACCAGTTAGACAAGGACAGCGGCCACAAACTGGAAGAGTCCATCACTCTGCCCGCCATATCCTTGTCGGAGGGAGAGAGTGAGACAGAGAATGACATTGACATGACCTTGGCGACTACTCCAATCAGTGTACTGCCCCACAACTATGCCAACGCTGAGAATACTTTAGGGGAGGTAGGTGTTAACTCACATTTTTCATTTTTGTGATATTACCATGGAATATTAACCAATCTATCAGAGGTCAGGATATAGACTGAGATCTTGAATTATTGTGATATGCGACCATGTTATAACAGTCTAGAAGAGGTGAGGATAAAGTCAGATCTTTAATTCAAGATTCAAGATTCTTTATTGCCAGAACAACTTTACATTGTATGAGCACATCAAAAAATAATAACTGTTCTGGCCAGAGAATTTGAATTGTAGCGCCAGAATGCCAGACTGTATTTCTGCCAATAGCAGGCTTGTGTTTGCGCCGGCGCAGACCGTCCTGCCGCTTGGCATTGTGGATTTTTTTGAAAGGCTTCAGTCTTGTCTCGTCAGCCCATTGTCTTGTTGCAAGATCAAAATTGTGTTTGTCATGTAATTTCGATCGGAAATTTCTTGTAAATAATTGTTTGAATGTGGTGTGTGTGAATTATGAATATAACAGCGTAAATAGTATTGAATTGAATTAATTTGAATCGGATTTGAATTTCTAAAGAATCCAGTTTGAGCTTTGTTCGAAACACAGTGCATAGCCTGCAAGTTGAACACAGAATCAACGAGAAGGCAGCCCGTAAGCAAATAACCTGTCTATTCCCCGATTTCGTCCCACCCTGAACCTGACCAGAACACCTAATAAAGGCTTTGAAGGGCAAGTAGTCAAGATTGGAATAAATCTGGTGAGTTTTTGCTCTTTTTTATTGTTCATTAATGCAGAGTTTAACTGTACAAATAACCTGGCTCAAATTGAAGATTAAATTTTGCCCCTTGTTTGTATTTGATTATTTGAATAGTAAATTACAGTCCTCTGGTAGCTCTACCAGAGCTACCAGCTCTACCTCCACTATTCTAGCCTGAGCTTTGTTCAGAACAATAACAATAATATAACACTTGTGAAATAAAAGAGAAATTATGATATAAAATTAAGCATATGATAAAAGAAATTGTATAATATATGAAAATATTACAATAAAAATTTGTCTTAACATTTTGTCTTAGGTAGTCTTATTTAGGAACAAACTACAACTCATATTTTAATAAGTTATTCAGTTTCACTAAAAATTGAAAGGTAAATGTTGCATCATGAGCATTCATTATATTGAAGACTGAAGATACTCATCTGCTGAATAGTACGCACTCTGTCAATTTATTTTTTAAAATTTGTTTGAATTCATAGATTGGCAGCTCTCTAATTTCTAAAGAAAGATTGCTATAAGTTTCGGCTTGTTGAAAAATATGGCTATCTCTTGTCTTATAGAGTCTTATTTGAGGCAGTGATAGATCATTGCCACGTCGGGTGGAGTAAGAATGATTGGCTCCCAGACGCGGAAAAGATTCTATATTCATTTCTAACATATAGCAAGGTATTAAGAATAAAGAGAGAAGGGAACGTTAGAATTTTCAGATTTGAAGTTTCTTTACAAGACTCTCTGTTCTTCAAGTTATTCAATACTCTCACTGCTTTTTTTGCCAAATAAAAACCTTTGTTGTATGACAAGACACAAATTAATGTGTTACTACCATAGAATTACAATTCTATAAGAGGTCAGAATAAACTCAGACCCTGAATTATTGTGATATGATCATGTAATAACAGTCGATAGGAGTTGATATTGAAATAAGATCTTGATTTTTTGTGATATGACCGTGGAATAACAAATCTATAGGTCTATAGGAGGCGAGGATAAAGTGATATCTTGATATTCTTTGATACGACCATAGAATAAACAAAGTGTTAGGAGAAGATAATGAACTCACATCTTGACTTTTATATGACCATAGAATAACCAATCTATATATTGTTGGTTATCAATCTTGTTTTCACTATTATTATTACTATTGTATTTAAATATAACTTTAAAGTGAAGAAACACTCACATTCTTTGGTGTTAAGACGACCGTTTCGTGCTGGTGTTGCACATTCTCAAGCCTGAGAATGTGAGTGTTTTTCCACTTTAAAGTTATATCAAAATACAATAGTTATAATCTATACCAGTAAGAGATGAGGATAAACTTACATAAGAAAAATGCCTGTATTCTACAATCAGATCCGATAGTTGTGGCCTATCAAAAAACTTTACAATAATCGAGAGAGTATAAAATTAATATTTTGAGGAGAAAAAGAAACATTTGAGTCTCTGTACTGTAGCCTTCAATTAATTATCAAAATGATTTCTACTTACCATACCGTATCCCTTGAGACATTTTTTAATTGATATTGTTTCCCATGATGATACACTCTATAATAACTTTGTTTTAATAAAAACACATCACTTTAATGGGATACTTTTACAAATTAATAAAGGAATATTGAAACTTTTGAAGTACCCTTTATTATTTAAAATATTACAACGACTAAATTCGTCCATAACTTAGGTCATTTTCGATTTGAAATGTCAACATTCACATTTCAACTTGAAAATGACCCAAATGGTCGAAACTATAGTCGTTGTAATATTTTAAATAATAAAGGGTACTTCAAGTTTCAATATTGTTTTATAAATTTGTTTTAATGTTTATTTACGTTAATTAGAAAAACAATTGATTAGAGATGAGGAATTGATTTCTTGTTGAATGAAAAAGACTAAGAAATTGTCAAAAAATCACAGATTTATTGATACTTAGAAAGACCGGTTTTGGTTATTACACCATTGTCAAACTGTGATAAACTCAGAGGAGTTTTAATATCAATGAATCTGTGGGTTTTTGACAATTTCTTAGACTTTTTCATTCAATATGAATAATTACCACAATATCAACTTCTCAACTACACAAAAAGTGAAAATTAATTTCTTTCCTAGGAGTTGCTTCATCAGCCTCATGATATATGAATGAGCAGGATAAACCTCCTCCTTGAAGATTAAAATGCATTCCAAATTTCTCATTGAAAAGAAAGATTTTTTATTTAATATCCAATCAAATTCAAAATTTCTAGTTTATTTATTTCTGGACTGAAAAGTGGACCCAAATCAATTCAAGTGGATAGCATAACCTATAATTTTTATTCATTCATAACTCTACCTTCATTATTGTATTATCAAACATCCCATCATCATCACCTAGGCTTAAAATACTTCTAGAAAGTCGCCTTTGTAAAATAATAAAAAATATATAAAAAGTTTAATAACAGTTTCTAGTTCAATTGAAGTTATATTTTCTAATATCTGTTTTTCAGGTAGTACGATTCAGTGCCCAAGGAACGAAGCCGCGAAGTTTGGGCCAAAGTTACTTCTACTATGGATGATAGCAACAAAATCTTCAATATCAAATCCCTACTTTAGTGAGATATTTTATACATATCCAAACTATAAACATTCATACCTAATAATTGTATTTTTAAATTCACACGGTGTATGGTGAGATGTTGTGATACATGGTCTCGGTTGCATAAAATCCCCTTTAATTTTAATCATGGTTGAAAATGTCACAAGAAACAATCAGAGAAGTCATCTCATTAATATTATTCTCTCTGATTGGTTCTCAAGGTCTTTAATTATGATTAACATTCAACAGACTTCTGTGCAACCGGACCTTAAATATAAACTCAAGGAAGCATTCTAGACTCTATTATATCATATTGTCAACTATCACATTCATTTACAAAATAAATGAATAAATATGGAATTATATTCTAAACTCTACATATTTCCATGCCTTTTTATCATCTTCAATGTGAGTTGAATACTGTAGCCCATATAAAACTATAATTTATCCAATTAACACTTGGCACAGGAATGTTGTGAAATTTCTCCATATAAGATGAAATTAATGAAAACATATTGTTTAATGTATATTATTCTATGAATAAATGATGTGGCATTGACAATATCTTTTCATTTCACCTTAATATAATTTATTCATACATACAATAAGTACATCATCAAAAATGATAGAGAGAAAAAAGGTAACCTTGTGCTATTCCTTTCCCAAATTTAGATAAGATTACACGTAGTCCAAAATGGGTCAAGTCTTGTAGTTGTTAACTTCACAAAATTTTCAGCTCAAGCAAAAGCTGATTAAGTACCTCAAATTTAACTCTGACATTGAAGAAAGTTTTTTACTTTCCTTGCCCTATTACCATAGTTAAGGAAAGTATTGCTTTCCGAAAAAAATTAAGGTACTCCAATTTCTAAATTTCTATACGTTTCAAGGTCCCCTGAGTCCAAAAAGTGGTTTTTGGGTATTGGTCTGTATATGTGTGTGTGTGTGTGTGTGGTGTGTGTGTGTGTGTGTGTGTGTGTGTGTGTGTGTGTGTGTGTGTGTGTGTGTGGTGTGTGTGTGTGGTGTGTGTGTGTGTGTGTGTGTGTGTGTTGTGTGTGTGTGTGTGTATGAGTGTATGTGCGTCTGTATACACGATATCTCATCTCTCAATCAACGTAATGACTTGAAATTTGGAACTTAAGGTCCTTACACTATAAGGATCCGACACGAACAATTTCGATCAATTGCAATTCAATATGGCGGCTAAAATGGCGGAAATGTTGTCAAAAGAGGTGTTTTCGCTATTTTCTCGAAAACGGCTCCAACGATTTTGATCAAGTTCATACCTAAAAAAGTCATTGATAAACTCTATCGACTGCCACAAGTCCCATATCTGTAAAAATTTCAGGAGCACCGCCCCATCTATGAAAAGTTTGATTTTAGATTCCCAATTATCAGTCTTCAGATACAATTTAAACTAGAAAAATTGAGTGGAAAAGATTCAGCATGAAAATCTCTACAGTTTATGTTCAGTAACATTTACACCTAAAATTGAAAATAAGCTTTAAATTCGAGGAATGTGATTATTCAGTTGCAAATTATTGTCGATTCTATTAAATCATTCACTATGAAGAGATAGCAGACTTCATGTGTGTCTCCAGCGTTATTGCCCTGTCACCAGCTGGCTCAAATCTTTGAATTGAGATGCGCGGGAACACTAGCGTCAGGTGATCAATTTTCATAACGGCATGAAAGTTGTGTGAGTGCGCCATACCAGATTTTTGAATTATTTCCACCTATCTATATATGAGAAGGTTGTTTCCAAAAGGTACTATATCCATATTTTTAGCAAAATGTTTTTATTATTTTTTTGGGTAATATATTCCATTTATATGAGTTGAAGCTATTATTTTGTTCCAGAAAATTCTATTTCATGCATAAAACTGGCTTTAAAATAGCTGTTTCATATCAAAAGGTACTATATCCAATTTTCCAAAAAGTACTATTTCCATTTTGGTCCAAAAAGTACTATATCCCATACACGCATCACAAGCTTTCACATTCTCAAGCCAAAAAGTACTATATCCATGCTCTGAATATTGTTTAATCACTTGTGTTTCTTGAAATAAACCAATGAGGAGTATAATTTTGTGTTGGAAAGAATCTGTTGGCTGCACTGAAGTCAATCATATGATTTCTAGCGGGAATTGCTGATTGTTGTTTTAGCATTGAGGTTAAAAGTGTGTGTGGTCTGTGTACATATGTGCTCATCTTTATTTCCTGATTCATATATTTTTAAAGCAAGTTTTTGCTATTAAAAATGATTTTAAAGTCTACATTATTTACTCATTAGAATGGGATTATACACAATAAAATAATCTTCCTCTAAATCTGGAATAACAGCTTCCAATTGCCCTCTTTATTACTCAATGAATGAATCTGAACACTTTCTGACGACATTCCAAGTAAATGGTAGTATAAAAATTACTTCTCACATGATGTAGTGCTTTCAAACATTTTATGTGTCAATCTTCAACAGACTTCTGCAAGAGAGTACATATTGAAATGGACATCTGGGAAATCTAATAATAATAATCGCCTTTATTGATCAAATATACAACAATTTGTTACAAAAATATTTCTATGTAAGTATTACATTACTGGCGTTCGCCCCATGGATAAGATCCGTCCGGGGGGAGAGGAGAAAGATAATTTTCTACCCTTTTTACTTTCCTTGCCCTACTACCATAGGTAAGGAAAGTATTGCTTTCCAAAAAAATAAGGTACCCAAATTTCAAGTTTTCTATACGTTTCAAGGTCCCCTGAGTCCAAAAACATGATTTTTGGGTGTTGGTCTGTGTGTGTGATTGTGTGTGTGTGTGTGTGTGTGTGTGTGTGTGTGTGTGTGTGTGTGTGTGTGTGTGTGTGCTGTGTGTGTGTGTGTGTGTGTGTGTATGTGTGTGTGTATGTCACGATAACTCCATTCACAAACAACCGATTGACTTGAAATTTTAAACTTAAGGTCCTTATACCATGAGGATCTGACAATAAGAAATTCAATAAAATTGAATTCAAAATGGCGGAAAATATGGCGGATAATTACTAAAAAAACATGTTTTTCACGGTTTTCTCGAAAACGGCTATAACGATTTCCTTCAGATTTATACCATGGATAGCTATTTATAAGCCCTATCAACTGATATGAGTCTCATTTCTGAGAAAATTACAGGAGCTCCGTAATATTCTTGTGAAAAATGGCGGATAATCACTAAAAAACCATGTTATTCACGGTTTTCTCGAAAACGGCTCTAACGATTTTCTTTAAATTTATACCATGTATAGCTATTTATAAGCTCTATCAACTGACATGAAGTCTCATTTCTGAGAAAATTGCAGGAGCTCCTTAATATACTTGAGAAAAATGGCGAATAATTACTAAAAAAACCATTTTTTTCACGATTTTCTCAAAATAACTTGACCGATTTTTTTTCAAATTCATACTCTGTATAGCTATTTATCAGCTCTATTAACTGGCATGAGTCTCCTTTCTGGGAAACTAATGGGGGGTCCACCCCATCCTTGAGAAATGGACTTTGTAACCTCCTTCTCGTGCATGAGGTAGGTATAGGTAGAGCAGTTCATAAAAAGAACACATAGTCAAGATATTTCATCTGTAGAACAGCTGTTTTGACGACTTTAAAAAAATGACTAAAAAAATCATCGAATTTCACAATTTACACGAAGGAAAAAGTACTCTGAAAACAATTTTATATACACATATACAAAAGTCTGATCGTAGTTTCAAATATGAGCAAGGAAAGTTGTGTGAGTGTACCACACCAGATTTTTTAAGTTGCAAAAAGTTACCAATGCTACATTAATTATATTAGATTTTTGAGTAGCAAAGACTACCTACATGATCTATTTTGTTTGGTAAATTCGTTAATGTTGTTTCCTATCAAGAACTGCTTACTATTAAATTACCTTTTTGCTATTAAAAATAACGACCAGCAGTCTGATTCGTTCAATAATTGAATTTATTGATTCACTACCTATGACAACGAGATCTTTCGGCAGATCCACCATCTTAAATAATGAATTCATTTTTCGAAAAAACAGTCTTCTAGTCGTTCTTTTTAGTACCTAGCAAAATAAGTGAAAATTAAATTTTTGCAAATTCAACATTTCCATGCATCTATGTTGCCTCAAATCTATACTTCTCGCTCCAATCAAATCCTCAATGCTAAAATTTTTTATTAGGCCTAATATGACAGACAAATAATATAATGAAGAAATCAATGAATGCCTTGTTTTTGTAAGATTTATTAGAATAAATAAGAAACATATCTGTATGAGACTAGGATAAAGTGATATCTTGATATTCTTTGATACGACCATAGAATAAACAAAGTGTTAGGAGAAGATAATGAACTCACATCTTGACTTTTATATGACCATAGAATAACCAATCTATATATTGTTGGTTATCAATCTTGTTTTCACTATTATTATTACTATTGTATTTAAATATAACTTTAAAGTGAAGAAACACTCACATTCTTTGGTGTTAAGACGACCGTTTCGTGCTGGTGTTGCACATTCTCAAGCCTGAGAATGTGAGTGTTTTTCCACTTTAAAGTTATATCAAAATACAATAGTTATAATCTATACCAGTAAGAGATGAGGATAAACTTACATAAGAAAAATGCCTGTATTCTACAATCAGATCCGATAGTTGTGGCCTATCAAAAAACTTTACAATAATCGAGAGATTATAAAATTAATATTTTGAGAAGAAAAAGAAACATTTTAGTCTCTGTACTGTAGCCTTCAATAATTTATCAAAATGATTTCTACTTACCATACCGTATCCCTTGAGACATTTATTTTTATTGATATTATTTTCCATGATAATACACTCTATAATAACTTTGTTCTAATAAAAACACTCCTCTTTGATGAGCTACTTTTACAAATTAATAAAGAAATATTGAAACTTTTGAAGTACCCTTTATTATTTAAAATATATTACAACGACTAAATTCGTCCATAACTTAGGTCATTTTCGGGTTGAAATGTCAACATTCACATTTCAACTTGAAAATGACCCAAATGGTCGAAACTATAGTCGTTGTAATATTTTAAATAATAAAGGGTACTTCAAGTTTCAATATTGTTTTATAAATTTGTTTTAATGTTTATTTACGTTGATTAGAAAAAAAATTGATTAGAGATGAGGAATTGATTTCTTGTTGAATGAAAAAGACTAAGAAATTGTCAAAAAATCACAGATTTATTGATACTTAGAAAGACCGGTTTTGGTTATTACACCATTGTCAAACTGTGATAAACTCAGAGGAGTTTTAATATCAATGAATCTGTGGGTTTTTGACAATTTCTTAGTCTTTTTCATTCAATATGAATAATTACCACAATATCAACTTCTCAACTACACAAAAAGTGAAAATTAATTTCTTTCCTAGGAGTTGCTTTATCAGCCTCATGATATATAAATGAGCAGGATAAACCTCCTCCTTGAAGAGTTAAATGCATTCCAAATTTCTCATTGAAAAGAAAGATTTTTTATTTAATATCAAATCAAATTCAAAATTTCTAGTTTATTTATTTCTGGACTGAAAAGTGGACCCAAATCAATTCAAGTGGATAGCATAACCTATAATTTTTATTCATTCATAACTCTACCTTCATTATTGTATTATCATACATCCCATCATCATCACCTAGGCTTAAAATACTTCTAGAAAGTCGCCTTTGTAAAATAATAAAAAATATATAATAAGTGTAATAACAGTTTCTAGATTGATTGAAGTTATATTTTTTAATATCTGTTTTTCAGGTAGTACGATTCAGTGCCCAAGGAACGAAGCCGCGAAGTTTGGGCCAAAGTTACTTCTACTATGGATGATAGCAACAAAATCTTCAATATCAAATCCCTACTTTAGTGAGATATTTTATACATATCCAAACTATAAACATTCATACCTAATAATTGTATTTTTAAATTCACACGGTGTATGGTGAGATGTTGTGATACATGGTCTCGGTTGCATAAAATCCCCTTTAATTTTAATCATGGTTGAAAATGTCACAAGAAACAATCAGAGAAGTCATCTCATTAATATTATTCTCTCTGATTGGTTCTCAAGGTCTTTAATTATGATTAACATTCAACAGACTTCTGTGCAACCGGACCTTAAATATAAACTCAAGGAAGCATTCTAGACTCTATTATATCATATTGTCAACTATCACATTCATTTACAAAATAAATGAATAAATATGGAATTATATTCTAAACTCTACATATTTCCATGCCTTTTTATCATCTTCAATGTGAGTTGAATACTGTAGCCCATATAAAACTATAATTTATCCAATTAACACTTGGCACAGGAATGTTGTGAAATTTCTCCATATTAAGATGAAATTAATGAAAACATATTGTTTAATGTATATTATTCTATGAATAAATGATGTGGCATTGACAATATCTTTTCATTTCACCTTAATATAATTTATTCATACATACAATAAGTACATCATCAAAAATGATAGAGAGAAAAAAGGTAACCTTGTGCTATTCCTTTCCCAAATTTAGATAAGATTACACGTAGTCCAAAATGGGTCAAGTCTTGTAGTTGTTAACTTCACAAAATTTTCAGCTCAAGCAAAAGCTGATTAAGTACCTCAAATTTAACTCTGACATTGAAGAAAGTTTTTTACTTTCCTTGCCCTATTACCATAGTTAAGGAAAGTATTGCTTTCCGAAAAAAATTAAGGTACTCCAATTTCTAAATTTCTATACGTTTCAAGGTCCCCTGAGTCCAAAAAAGTGGTTTTTGGGTATTGGTCTGTATTATATATGTGTGTGTGTGTGTGTGTGTGTGTGTATGAGTGTATGTGTGTGTGTGTGGTGTGTGTGTGTGTGTGTGTGTGTTGTGTGTGTGTGTGGTGTGTGTGTGTGTGTGTGTGTTGTGTGTGTGTGTGTATGAGTGTATGTGCGTCTGTATACACGATATCTCATCTCTCAATCAACGTAATGACTTGAAATTTGGAACTTAAGGTCCTTACACTATAAGGATCCGACACGAACAATTTCGATCAATTGCAATTCAATATGGCGGCTAAAATGGCGGAAATGTTGTCAAAAAGAGGTGTTTTCGCTATTTTCTCGAAAACGGCTCCAACGATTTTGATCAAGTTCATACCTAAAAAAGTCATTGATAAACTCTATCGACTGCCACAAGTCCCATATCTGTAAAAATTTCAGGAGCACCGCCCCATCTATGAAAAGTTTGATTTTAGATTCCCAATTATCAGTCTTCAGATACAATTTAAACTAGAAAAATTGAGTGGAAAAGATTCAGCATGAAAATCTCTACAGTTTATGTTCAGTAACATTTACACCTAAAATTGAAAATAAGCTTTAAATTCGAGGAAATGTGATTATTCAGTTGCAAATTATTGTCGATTCTATTAAATCATTCACTATGAAGAGATAGCAGACTTCATGTGTGTCTCCAGCGTTATTGCCCTGTCACCAGCTGGCTCAAATCTTTGAATTGAGATGCGCGGGAACACTAGCGTCAGGTGATCAATTTTCATAACGGCATGAAAGTTGTGTGAGTGCGCCATACCAGATTTTTGAATTATTTCCACCTATCTATATATGAGAAGGTTGTTTCCAAAAGGTACTATATCCATATTTTTAGCAAAATGTTTTTATTATTTTTTTGGGTAATATATTCCATTTTATATGAGTTGAAGCTATTATTTTGTTCCAGAAAATTCTATTTCATGCATAAAACTGGCTTTAAAATAGCTGTTTCATATCAAAAGGTACTATATCCAATTTTCCAAAAAGTACTATTTCCATTTTGGTCCAAAAAGTACTATATCCCATACACGCATCACAAGCTTTCACATTCTCAAGCCAAAAAGTACTATATCCATGCTCTGAATATTGTTTAATCACTTGTGTTTCTTGAAATAAACCAATGAGGAGTATAATTTTTGTGTTGGAAAGAATCTGTTGGCTGCACTGAAGTCAATCATATGATTTCTAGCGGGAATTGCTGATTGTTGTTTTAGCATTGAGGTTAAAAGTGTGTGTGGTCTGTGTACATATGTGCTCATCTTTATTTCCTGATTCATATATTTTTAAAGCAAGTTCAGTTGAAAGTGATAGTTTTAATATGTAATTTAAATTGTCCTTGTTCAGTATACATAGATTTCAAAATGCCTAGCAGTGAACTTCATTGTGATAGTGATGAAGACAGGTGGGACTACTGCAGAGAAACAGAGAAGCCAAGGAAACGTAAGTCAGATCCAAGCAAGTGGGCGAAAAATGTCAGTAAAGCAAAGAAGAAAGAAGCTAGGGATAAGGACTGTTTTATAGACTGTGAACACAATACAAATTTCTGTAAAGCGAAAACTATCAATGAAGAGACAATGAAATTTTTTCATGAAAAATATAAAAACCTTACTTCTGCTGTCGATGAAAGAAAATTCATACAGAGACAAATTACTGTATCACAAGTGAAAAGGAGACGTGTGGATGAAGATGCTGCTTCAAAGGAAGCAATCAATTTCCATAAATTGTTTTATTCAAGGTCCTGAGGGTCCTATCCCTGTTTGTAAAAAGACGTTTATGAGTATTCTGTTAATAGGTCGGCGAAAAATTGAAATTGCTGCAAAACAAATCTCTATTGCTGATGAATCAATGACTGAGAGAAGAGGTGGAGCTAGAGTTTCTTGTTTTCAACTCAACAGACGGAAGAAAATCATCGAACATATAAGTGAATTCAAGTGTAAGGAAAAACATTATGGTAGAAACAATGCACCAGGGCGAGCTTATCTTCCATCCAGTTTATCAATTCGAAAAATGTGGGAAATGTACAAAGAAAAATGTAATGATGAGAACTGTAAATATGGTATCTACTGGAATGTTTTTACCCACAATTTTAATTTGGGATTCGGTACTAATAAAACAGACGTTTGTAGTGAGTGTGTCAGTCTTAAAGTTAAACGAAAAATGGAAACTGATATTGAGAAGAAAAAGGTGTTACTGGTGCAGCTTTTAGTGCATAAGAAAAGAGCAGCAGTATTCTACAAGGAACTGAATGTGAGACCACAGAAGACTATTACTATAGTTTTTGATTTGATGCAAAATCAGCCTCTGCCAAGAACTGAGATTGGCGAATCTTTTTACTCTCGCCAAATGTGGTATTACATATTTGGTATTGTAATACATGATAATACGTCAACACTAACCAAGCAAAATGTTCATTTCTACAGATGGCTTGAATCAAACTATGGGAGAGGCTGTAATGAAATTGTCTCATGTGTGTGGCACTTTCTGAATAGGGTTTTACCCAATATAGTTGGAGGTCCAATAGAATCAATAGAAGAGCTCCGTGTATTTTGTGACAGCTGTGTAGGACAAAATAAGAACTATACAATGCTCTTCTTGCTGATGAAATACTGCCTTAAAGTGAGTCTTAATTTGAAATGGACATTTCCTGTAAGAGGACATTCTTATCTCCCGGCGGATCGTGCGTTTGGACTTGTAGAAAAGAAGATGAGAAAACTACAAAACGTTATTGATCCCAGACCATATGATGAGATCCTATCATCTATTGGGACACTTCACACTAGAGATGTGATTATTCAAAACTGGAAAGACTCTGTGCAACCTATTTGAAAGCAAATAAGGGTTTCAATATTAGGGATGCCAAAGTGATTACATTTAAATTCAAGAATCCATCACAAGTGAACGTTAGGCAGTTCTACACGGAAGGCGCAGGTACTGAGCATTCTATTTTAAAAAGTAAGTTCAAAAATGTTTCAAAAGTTACTTTGCCACTTCGACAAGTGAAGAAATGCAATCACATGTCTGTTGACAAGATTAAGGACGTAAAAACGCTCTTGCAGAAATTGGGTATAAACTGGCAAGATCATCAATTTTTCAGAGATTGTCTATCTGCTCAAGAAGTGCCAGGCAATAATGATTCAGATGATATAGATGTTATGAATGAGGATCTTTTTTAAATCTTGAATAATATTCATTAATATCGTTTGTATTCAACATTTTCACATTATTTCTACAGTATCTGCCATGAAATTAGAGTGCAATAATAAAATACCATGATAATATTTTTAAAAAGTGGTCAATCGAATTTATTTTTCTACATACGAGATAATAGATTATTATTTGAATTTTTTATCCATGAGAAACTGAAAAGTTTCATTGAGTTTTTCATCACATTAACAACCTCAATTTTGTGAGGAAAATATGTTTTGAGTGAATATTTACTAATATTTTCACTTAGAAAACTAAAAGTTATTAATAGAGATGAGAACCTTGAGCGATATATTTGAATATATTTTTAATGAAGAATAAATTTGGTCCAATGTTTTAAGCTAACACAGATTGCTAGCTTTTTAAACGAGCCCTCTTCTCAATAATGATTCTCTTATGTTTCAAAATGTACTATATCCTTCTAGTTTTATTCCAAAAAGTACTATATACTAATTAAAAACCAAAAAGTACTATATCCAAGAATTTCCAATTAGTTTTTTATTTTTATTAATTTTAGTAGTCGTGATATAATAAAAGTGTATATTTAAATGACAATAACAATTCATGCCGATTCGTTTGAACATATTATCAAAATAAGTATTATTACTCCTAATTGTTGAGAGGAATTAATCATATCCTGAAATTTTTCACCAAACGGATATAGTACCTTTTGGAAACAACCTTCTCATATATAAAAGCGAAATAGCACTCACTCACTGACTGACTCACTCACTCACTCACTCACTCACTCACTCGCATAACTAAAAATCTACCGGACCAAAAACGTTCAAATTTTGTTGGTATGTTCAGTTGGCCCTTTAGAGGCGCACTAAGAAATCTTTTGGCAATATTTTAACTCTAAGGGTTGTTTTTAAGGGTTTAAAGTTCGTCTTTTAGCATGTATATTCTTCTTCTCCCAATCTCTTAATTATAATTGAAATTTCCATATCATATGTTACTATAGAACTATAATCTAGATAGAGTACCTCTTCGAAACAGTTGTTAACTGGCAACTAAATTAATAATTTTGTCTGGTTGGCATTAAGTTGAGTTGACTTTGTTAGGTTGGCACCAAGTTGAAGATTCACGAGTAAATGCATTCATCGCGGAAAAATTGATTGGGTACTGCTACTTCAATCCTGGGAATATTATATTACTAGCCGTCAGGCTCGCTTCGCTCGCCATATCCGTATAGCCAGACGTTTAGTCTGGACCCCCGACTGGATTGTTCTAACATATGATAAAAATGCTCAAATGAAAAATGCAGGCGAGCGAAGCGAGCCTGCTGATCTTATTCTTGGACGATCCAGTCGGGGGTCCAGGGGGCTCCGCCCCCTGGCTAGACGGATATGGCGAGCGAAGCGAGCCTGACGGCTAGTAGGCTATATAGCTTGAATTGGATAATATTTTGATGTATGGTATCTCTATATTAGTTTATTCTATTGTTCTAAATCATAATACTTCAAATTGAAATCAGTTTTGAAATACCAGCGGTTCATCTATTGTGTTTGTATGTTGTCAGTTAGGCTATAATATAGGGATACATTTTCAATTTTCAATTTCAATTTCAAATTCTATTGAGACAGAAATTCAAAATCATTGGAAAAGATACAATCATGATGAAACATGCATGAATGTTTGGTCATTTTTTCAAATGAATGTGATAACTGACAATACTGTACTTCTTCAAAGCTTCCTTGAAATTATGTGTTATTATCCACTACTTATTTCATGATAAAATAATCTAAAATCACAACACACTTTCTTATATCATATTATAATAATATCCTTTTGTACTCATTGAAAAATATGGTAGCTTGTAAAAAATTAATAAAATGGTACCTGTTAGTTTTATGATTATTATTTATTAATAAAATAAATGCTTAATTATCATTTTCTGATATAAGCCACTTGTGTACGAGGTGAGGTCCTGAAGACTGGAGATAAGGAGTTTTCATAATAAATTTTTTGTCAGTCATTCAATTTCAGCTGTTTTACATCCATGAAATTAAGCTGGTGAACGGCTGATTGTAGAACAAATAAACATATTATTCTCATTACAGCATACAATACGAAGACCTTTAAGAGATATCTCTAAGAGATATCTGCATCTTTGAGGTCTCTGGTACTGTACTGTAATAAAATCTTGTTTTTCTTTACAGTCGAGTATGTTTCCTAGTTCTGATTTTGGAACCGCAAAACTGGAAAAAACCGCCTTTTAGCGCTCCAGGTGGAAATTTTGTCAACTATAATCAAGAAATTCTGATTCAAAACTTGTAAACTAGGTTATGTTCATAGAATACATGTAGTAATGTCAGCACAAGCAGGTAATGTTTTCTGTTTCTCAATTATACTTTTCTAGATAATTATGACAAAAAATAGTGTAAGTTACTTGGACGAGAATGTCTTTTGCAGTGCTCAAATGAAATTCTAGTCTCGGCTAACGCCTCGACTAGAAAGATCATTATAATATTATTATTCAACGAGAATCCTAAATAAATGCTGCAAATCACCCCGAAGACTTCAGCAACTGCAGACATTGACAACAGGGTTAACAGCTAGATGGAAATTCGATGAGAACTACTATCCAAAAATTAGTAATTGGGAGGTACCGGGTTCGATTCCCGGGCTGGCAACTAATTTTTGGATAGTAGTTCTCATCGAATTTCCATCTAGCTGTTAACCCTGTTGTCAATGTCTGCAGTTGCAGAAGTCTTCGGGGTGATTTGCAGCATTTATTTAGGATTATCGTTAAATAATAATTATATATTAATTAGCATTTGAATAAATTCATTCTCTATTTAATTCCATCAGAAACATCATTCTCGTCTGCAAAAGGGGCCTTCCCGTCCTTGTGACTTATGATACTATTTACTGCAATCGTGCCCTTGGCTAATGAACCGTTTAGTTTTCACATGAATCAATTTGGTAGTATACACTACTGAGGAAGATTTTCATCCTATGCAACACCAATTTAGAAATGCTCTTTCTAAACGTTCAAAAACGATTGTCTTAGCCATAGACATATTCAATTGTGATAGTCTGTGTTCAATCAATTTATGATTAACCTTGTGCTATTCCTCTCCCACATTCAGATAAAACATAGTCCGAAATAGGTCAAGTCTTGTAGTTCTTCAATTCACAAAATTTTCAGTCCTCAAGAATTTGATGGGAAAACTCATTTGATTTATTTATAAGGAGTAGACCAGGCAATTAGACAAAGTTAGTTAAATTAATTAGTGAATATTAATTTCACATACTGATTATCACACTACTATCTTACTTCCCAATGAGTTCCCACTCTGTCAAGCAAGAAAATAATATCATTGGTTCTTATGGAAGTATGCACACATTTCATTGTCAATAAACAGCCTAGGAATTGTAGGCCCTATGTGATTGTATTAAGAAATCATCAATATTTCCCATATAATATTAATATTATTTATTACATTTCACTTCAATCAGTTTCCACCTTCAAACATGAATGATAATTTCTTCTAAAGGTATACCGGTAAGCTTTAAATGTTTTCTTGTTTCAAGTTATTTCAATCAATAAAACAAGTAACTACGTCAACAGATTGGTCTATGAAATATAAAGAGAATAAAAATCTCATTTTACCCTTTTTTTGAAATATTTTATCACAACATGTTTCGGACATTTATGCAATTTTTAAGTGATATGAAGTAAATAAATAAATACTACTGGAAGATTCTTATTTTAATCATATGTTAGTGTATTCATATGTTTTTATGAACTAGGACTGTAAACAATAAACCTAATAAACCAATTAGACACCAATAACGCCATTTTTGATAGAATCATGCCAATTTAAACCCAAAATTTACAGTCCTGGTTCATAAAAGCATATGAATACACTAACATATGATCAAAATAAGAATCTACTTCCAGTAGTATTTATTCATTTACTTCATATCACTTGAAAATGGCATCAATGTCCGAAACATGTTGTGATAAAATATTTCAAAAAAAGGGTACTGAGATTTTTATTTTCTTTATATTTATATTACAAGTAGCCCCACGGTATTTAGATGAAAACGGTAGGGGTCATGAAATGTGTGCGCAGTGGCCAGCCAGCTAGATTGCGTCATCGCCACCACCGGAGGTTTTTAACACCTATTGGCAATATTTATGAAACGTATTTTTGTTAAAAACAGATGATTGGATATGAAATGACGTCAGCTACACCGGAAATTCAGCACAAACATGCGCGTGACACCTACCGTCTTCTTCTATATACCGTGAGTAGCCCTATACAGAAAAGAGATAGTCTATGAAAATATATAGGTACTTCAACTTTTACAACATTACTTTACTATTGTAAAAGTGAGAGTAGTTACTCATTGGATCTTATATAAGCTATGAATTTCAAGTTATGTGACTTATTTTGTAGATGATTGTTACTGCAAATAATTATTAACACAATGATATTACAAATAATTCTATTAGGAATGGGATTCAACACCACAGAAATAAAAAACACTGTGAACAACATCAAATAGTTAGATTTATGTGGATGACAACATAATAATAATTACAAATTAACCAATCTTCAATCTATAAGTCTTCAAGTCTATATTATAGAGAATTGCCATTTTGAATCCATCTAGAAAACAACAGGTAGATGTATTTAGTTCATGAATAGTTTACTATTTAGTTTATAGTGTAGAACGTTTTTAGTAAAGGAAGAACTTTAGTTTTCTCTTTTAGTTTATAAATTCAGCTCAAGAACGGTCTTGAGGTGAATGTTCTGAAGACGAAGGTAGTACCGGTCAGAAGAGGAGGTAGCGGAGTTAAGAAGAATGTTACTTACCAGAATCAGGAGATTGAGACTTCAAGCACATACTGCTATTTGGGAACAGTCTTTTCATCATCTGGACTTTTCTGCGCTAATGTACAAGAAGCAAGTAAAAAAGCAAGGGTGGCATCTGCAAAAGTTAAGGAAATCCTGACCACCACAAAGACAAGCAGATTTCGGACGATCTTCAAGCTACATCAGTCCATTGTTGCCTCCACTCTCCTGTATGCAGCTGAAATCTGGGCTCCATCATACTGTGAGAAACTTGAATCGACTGAAAAACAGTTTTTCAAGTCTTTGTACTTCCTGAGGAAAAATTCTCCTATGCATTTTGTGCGTCTTGAGATGGGATTGGACCACATCGAGTGCAGAGTATTGAAGGGAATGTTAGCATGGTATTTAAAGGTTAAGAGAATGAGAGGTGACCGCTTGCCAAAAATATGTCTTGAAAGACTGACGGAATTAGATGCACAGCCCAACAATAAAGAAAAGTACAACTGGATGACGCAACTTAATCGGAAGCTCGACAGTGCCAATCTTGGTGAGAGTTTGATCGCACTAGAATCCAAGAGAGATATAGATGCCCTAATAACCAAATTTAAGGAGCACAAATTAAAAACGGATGTCGATAGGGTGATGATTTCTCACTACAATCCGCTTTATCGTTGTATTAGTGGTTTGGGTGCTGAGGAGGAGTACTTGAACTTCGGGAAAAGCATATGGAAGATGCGTCTCATCAGCCAGCTGAGACTTGCTCAGCCAAACACGGCATCTTTCTCAAGTGAGGAAATCTGCTTGCTGTGCAACCAGCGGGCTGATAACAGCTTATGTCACGCTCTCTTTGGATGTCCGACTTTTGATGACAACAGAAGAAAGTACTTGGCGGAGTATCTGCGGGGGAGCCAGGAACTTGACGAACAGTATAAAGAACTATTACACATAGAGACACCAGCCAAGATGGATAAGATTTGTTTTTACTTTTTCAGCTACATAAGATTCAGGAGATTCGTCGATGAGTTGGACTGATATCTGATCTGTTTTTTTTTTTGTGGCAAGACTGATTAAGGACAAATATGTTTTCAGTTTTCCTATTTTCAAATGATATTTTGTATTTATATAATATGTAAACAAACTCAACTCCATTTGTATGTTTAAAAAAACGAAAGCAAATAAAATATTCTATTCTATTCTATTCTATTCTAAATTCAGCTCAATCCATATTATAGAGAATTGCCATTTTGAATCCATCTAGAAAACAACAGGTACCTAGATGTATTTAGTTCATGAATAGTTTACTATTTAGTTTATAGTGTAGAACGTTTTTAGTAAAGGAAGAACTTTAGTTTACTCTTTTAGTTTATAAATTCAGCTCAATCCATATTATAGAGAATTGCCATTTTGAATCCATCTAGAAAACAACAGGTACCTAGATGTATTTAGTTCATGAATAGTTTACTATTTAGTTTATAGTGTAGAACGTTTTTAGTAAAGGAAGAACTTTAGTTTACTCTTTTAGTTTATAAATTCAGCTCAATCCATATTATAGAGAATTGCCATTTTGAATCCATCTAGAAAACAACAGGTAGATGTATTTAGTTCATGAATAGTTTACTATTTAGTTTATAGTTTAGAACATTTTTAGTAAAGGAAGAACTTTAGTTTACTCTTTTAATTTATAAATTCAGCTCAATTCAAGACATTGTTTGGCTCTTTTACATTAATTATCCTGTTTCATTTTTCAAGAAAAGACAATGATGTATCTTTCATTCACTGATATGAAAAATTATTTAGAGTAGGGCATTGAATTTCATAGAGAGTATTTGATATGAGGAAATTATATGAATAATATGAATTGGATTGGAATTTTTATTTAAGTCTTAGTGCCGGTTAAATTTTAACCGTGAGAGAATTCCACAAGAACCAATCAGAGAGGCCGTCTTTTCAAAAACGCTTTCTCTGATTGGTTCTCGTGGAATTAATCACGGTTAATATTTAACCGGCTTTTGTGCAAACCGGGCCTTAGGAGAGCAAAGTTAGGGCTCAACCGACACTGTCTCACACTCTACCCTTGATGGTTGAATAATTTAATTATTTATAATTTAATAATATAAATATTTCAAAGCCAACCAGCAGAAGATAATCATAAGTTGACTTATTGTATTATGACGAAACATATAGGAACTGAGATCATAATTTTATGATATAGGTTGGACAGAGTGATTGTTCAATTTTGGAAACATTAATAGACAAGAAAACTATTTCCAAGTAGGCCAACTGCAATGCATCAATGGATTTCAAAAACTACAATATTATTAAAAAAAGAGAAAAGCAATTCACGATTCAATCAATTTCACAGAGTTCATTAATAACACTGTATGAGAGTTTCGATAACATGAGGTTTAGAATTAAAATGAATTATGTACATCATAGATGAAATTAAAGGATATGCAGTGACATTGAAACTTTTTATTCGGACAACTACTTTCTAAGACAGTGAGTGTAGAAAGAGAACAATTTTAATTTAAAATAATTAATTTAAATTCAGTTTGTGAGTGGTGCCTCAGGAGATCGTTTCTTCCTTCTCATGCCTGTCAGAGTGTAGGGAATGGGTGGCAGCTTTCCTTCCTATAGACAAATTCCAACAAAAATTACATTAATTCTCATAAAAATAATTTGCTGCTCAAAAAGAAATTGTGATTGAAATAAATCGAAAATATCATTCAGTACTTTTCAACTCATGAGAACAATTTTTCATCTGCAACCTAAAATAAACTAAAAACAATTGAATTGCATAATATGCATTATAAATAATATGATTATTACTAATTATTATGTCTCATGCGTTCAAACAGGTTATCCACTTATAAAATATGAGAGTTTACTGAGTGATATTCTTTTTATTTCAATAAAATATATTTGTAGCCCTACAGTAAGTTAGTTCTAAGTATTAGGGGTTTCACAAATTTATACTCATTCACAAATTAAATCACTTTTATTTATAATTAATCACAATTTTATTCGCATCGCAATTTCGCAAAAAGAGGGTTACACATATCCCCATCGCCATTACATTCGCTCGACCATAGAGCGTTAACACCAAAAAGGTAGGATACACACACACCAACATCATAAGTAATACCTAGCGCACTCTATCATCAGGGCCTTATAAAATTGAGTCTCTAACACTCGGCCATTCTGCAAATTAATTTGTCCTCAAATTTACAAAGCGTATACAAAATAAGAATCAACATTTAGCAAGAAATAGAATCACGAGATTACAATTTTTCAAGACAGCAAGTTACTTCAAGATTTTCAAATATAAAAAAAACTACATACATTTTAATCTAACTTCCTTCATAGAACCAATGATAGCAAAACATAACACTGTATGAAACAATGGTATAACTGGGTAGATATTACATTTGTTATAAACCCCTTTTTTTTACTATTTTTACAATAATTCAAGTGAACTCCAAAATTTTCAATTTACTTTAAATGTTACAAATTTTACTTTAATTCTACAATATTTCAAACCACTAAGAAAAGAAAACTGAATGATCCAAATATATGTTTCAAAAGACAACATGGACAAAAATTATTTTAAAATGAAATCCTTGAGGTAGTCTGGCCTCCTTCGTTTGCGCGTTTCTAGCAATCTAGCTTTATTGTTAACAAAACGTACTTCTGGCATAACTTCTTGTTCATTATTTACATCACCTCCAGTTTCCTCAAATCTCTCTTCATCATTCTCGAATCTTTCCTCTTCACCTCCCTCAAATCTATCTTCTTCATCATTCTCATCATCTTGGTTGCATATCTTCCATGACTTTAATTGAGAAGAATGTGCAGTGCTGGAATACAATCTGGATTCAGTCGGATTCAGGTCTCTCACCCGGTATGTATCATTCGGTAACACATCTGTTATAACCAAAGGTCCTCTGTATTTATCTTGTAGTTTAACTGGCTGGCCAGTGTGTTCTGGAGCTTTCTGCATTACTACAATTTCACCGATATCATATCTATCTCCAGCAAAGTGCTTTCGATCATACAAGGTTTTCATCTTTCTCTGTTCCTCAACAATTCTCTCACGTGCAGCTTCTCTCAATTCTACAGGATTATTATAATCCGAGGCTGTCTCTAGAACTTCATTCAACACTCCTAGATGGAAACATGGTTTATAACCATACATTAATTCGAATGGACTCTTCCCTGTGGTTTTATTTGTCGCCGCATTCAGGTTTCTCTCTACTTCTGGGATGACATTAACCCAATTCTTATTGGCGCTGAGACTGGTGGCTATGGTAGGTACCAGCACTCTGTTGACACGTTCTACCTGTCCGTTTGCCTGCGGATGCCTAGGCGAGTTCAAGGTATGTGTAATGCCTTTATTTGAACAAAACTCTTGGAATTCGAACGAAGTGAAACATGATCCTCTATCACTGATTATTTTTCTGGGTATACCTTTTTCATTGATCAAGTTTTCAAGAGACTTAATGACAAATTTCGTTGAGGTATTTTTCACTGGGAATAACCTGACAAACTTGGTTAGGTTATCAATAGCTACTAGGATCCATGAACAACCAGACCTTGTTTCAAAAGGACCCACATGATCAATATGCACAATCTCAAATGGACGCTTCCCAGGAGGGATAGGGTGTAGTAGTCCTGCCTTTTTACCAGAGGGTACCTTTACGAGAAGGCACTGGAAACACATGTGGATGTGTTGCTTGACATATCTTTTCATTCCACCAAACCAGTAATTTTCCTTAATTTTACTCAAAGTACGATCCAAACCAAAATGACCTGATAAGTCATGATAGGTGACTACGATACTTTTCCTCATGGACTTTGGGATGACAAGTAACAATTTTCCTTTATCTCTTCGATATAGTATGCCATCAGTTATAGTGAAATTTTCCATCAATAATTTTTCTGCTCTTGAAACTGTATCTTTGTGAAATAGTCCAATCAACTTTTGTAGATCAACGTCATTGTGTTGCATCATTGCAACCTGCTCTTCCTTTGTGAGCCCCAAGCATATGACATTGTTTGCCTCCAAATTCACATTTTGGTATCTGTCTGCTTCAGCTTCTTCAACAGGTGCTCTACTTAATGCATCTACATGAGCCATCTTTTCTCCACTCCTGTGTCTTATTTCAAAGTCGTAATCTTGAATGAGGTCAACCCATCGCGCAATTTGGGGGTTCTTTGTTTTGTGAACATTCATGTAGACCAATGACTGACAATCTGTAATAATCGTAAATTTTCTTCCTAGCAAGAACGGTCGCAATCTCTTCAATGACCAAACAATAGCCATAAGTTCAAGTCGGCTGGAATGATAATGTTGCTCAGTACTTGAAACTTTCTTACTTACGCAGTAAACTAAATGCAGGCGGTTATCTCCTGATGATCGTTGCAGAAGGATCCCTGCAAGACCTAATGATGATGCATCAGTATGAAGTTCGGTGTATGCATTTGGGTCAAACAACTTTAATACAGGCTCAGTAGTCAAAGCGGTTTTCAACTTCTGGAATGCTCTTTCTTGATCAATATCCCAATCAAAAGATGTATCTTTCTTAGTCAAACTTGCTAGAGGCACTGAAAGTTCTGCATAGCCTTTAACAAAACGTCGGAAGAATCCTGTGAGGCCAAGGAAACGTCTCACCTCATGTACATTTCTTGGGGTTGGAAATTCTGAAATAGCCAAAGTTTTCTGTTCACCAGGACGAATTGTACCATCTGAAATTACAAATCCCAAAAATTCGACAGTTTTTACACCAAATCGACACTTACTTGGTTTCAAGGTTAACTTGGCTTTACTCAATGCTTCAAAAACTTTACGCAGATTTATCAACATGGTTGGCCAGTCTTTAGCGGGAATTAATAGGTCATCAAGATAACATTGAACAATTGTGTTTCTGAGAGATCCCAAGACTTTATTCATTAACCTTTGAAATTCTGCTGGTGCATTGGTCAAACCAAATGGCATACGCACAAATTGTGCTGTTTCATCAGGTGTTACAAAAGCAGTTTTTGGACGAGTACTTTCCTCAAGTGGAATTTGTAGGAAACCATGTGCTAAATCCAGGGTCGCGAAGATGTGCGCATCGCTCAAAGTCTCTAATTGGGAGTCCAAGTCGGGTAATGGATATGGAAGTCGTACAGTCTGGGAGTTGAGTCTTCTATAATCTACGCAGAGTCGTTTTTCGCCATTTTTCTTATTTACAAGTATTACTGGGCTTGCATAAGGAGAGGATGTTTCCTCAATGATTCCTTTTTCTCTCCAATCGGTCAAGATAGTTCGAATTTCTTCTCGCTCACCAGCTGTCGTCTTGTAAGGTTTACTAGTGAAAGGCCCACTACCTTCTACCTCCTGTATTGTCATCTCAGTCAGGTCAGTACATCCTAGTTCATCTAGGCTTAATGCAAAGCAACTCCTAAATTCATTACACAAATCAATTACTTGCTGCTTCTCATCAGCAGTCGCATCTTCACATATTTGCAGATGACTCTCGGTAAGCACTGGGTAACCATCTTCTTTCACAAAACAAGAGTACATTTTCTGATCTTTAGTCTCAATACAAATACTTTGGACAGGATTGATTACTTGTTCGATAACAAAATTGTTTCCCTTACGGTAATAATTAACTCGTGGATTGTGAAGCCATTCTCTGCCTATCAATATGTCAATAGGAATTGCGTCATCTGGTAAGACATGGACAAGTGTTTCAGGGACTTCGACACCATCAATACAAATACAACAAGTTGATTTACCTAATGTATGGGTCGAGGGTACGTTCATATTACCTACACCATACAGAGGTTTTTCCAAAGTATCAATTTTCAAGTTGGTCCTAATTGCTGCCGAGGCGCGTATCAAAGAGTGATGCACTCCCGAGTCTATCATTCCTGAAATACAGACGTCATTCACAAGAACATCTTTTTGAAATGGATTTTGGTATGTTCTAGAAGGCTCGACAGCCACTAAGGCTTGTGACTTAACCTGGCAATATTTGGCGGTATGACCCTCTTCCTTACACTTCAGACACTTTAGAGGTCTCTTGGGTTCTGGGCAGTCTTTTGAAATGTGACCAAATTTCTGACAGTTATAGCAACGTACAGAATCCTTCATATGTATTAATGCAGTCTCATTGTCTTGATGATGAGATGTATTACGACTAGTAGATGGTTCTATTTTTCTACAATTGAGGTCACTAGTTGCATTGTTAAATTTGGTATCATGAATTTTAAATGAAGCAGGATTGTCATTTATGGATTTTGATCTTAAATTAATTGTTGAAGTTTGTCTAGGCTGATTTAATGGAGATCGATCTCTGGCTCTTGCGGTTCTTGATTTTGTTATGGCAATATAGTCCTTCATACTATTTAAAAGTTCGTATTTGTCTTTATGTGGAGTTCCTAACAGATGATTGCTTAGGTCTCTTGACCACAGTCCTTCTATTATTTGTCGTTTTGACTCTTTGAATGACATATTTAAAGAGGAGCATAGTCTTAATTTTTCATAAAAATACTCATTGATGTCTTCGTTTTTACGCTGTACCCTTGCATGCATAGCAATCCATTTCTCAGTTAGACTTTCTTCACCTATGAATGCTAACTTGAATTGGTTTTCAAATGCCTCCCATGTTGTCACATCTTCTTGGCATTCAAGGTACCAATTTTCTGCGGCGTTCTTCAGCCTGGTTCTTGCCGCTTCCAACTTTACAGCATCTGGCCACTGGTGTATGGTAGCTGCACTAATCAGCGAACGGAGCCATGTACGGGCTTCGTGGCTCGTTTCAGTACCTGTGAATTCTTTTAAGTTTCTCATAAGATCGGGCATAACGCCATACTGCGACATTCCCATAGAAAATGACGACAATGAAGCATTTTGAGTCAAAGTATTTTCTGTGTCTTTCTTTTCCTGACCAGTATTGATTTTATCTTCCATCAGTTTGTTCAATTGTTGTTGCTGATTCTGTAAAAGATCGCTCATCCGAGATACCAAATGTATCAATACGTTATTGTTGTCTTCTCGACCATCAAATCCTTGAAAAGGTTCGTCACTGATTGTACTATCATCAACATCAACTGGTTGTTTGCTACTTTGCCCCTCATCATGTGACTTAGAACTTTCCGTTTGGTTTCCACTAGACATTTTAACCTCAAGATTTTTACAAATATTATACAAAATTTCATTAATCAATCAATAGTACTCAATAATCAATAATGAAAAGTAGACATACAACAATAAGAGTGACATATGAACTGAATTAAGTAGGTGTGGTATCATTCAGTTTTGCATTAGAGTAAGCAAGGAAAGTTATTTCAGAAAATTGCAAGGAGCACATTATTTCAACAAAACACATCATCAAAACGAATTACCATAGAAATTGAAATCATACAACGAATCAATGAGTAAAGACACATCAAAGTAACATGAGCAACGAATCAAAGCTGTAAAGACACATAATATTAGTTCAATCAAGGAAAATAGTTCAATCAATATTCATCAAGGTCACAACAAGTATTCAAAATAAGTCCAATCAATGATATACAATAATTAAAGTTCATTAGAAGCAGACATCAACACATAGAATTAGTTCAGTCAATCAAATAGACCTAAAATGTGTGCATGAACAGTGTACGAAAGGTAAGTTTGATCATCAATCAAACATTGGCGCATAGAATCTTAAAACAAATCACAAAACACATTGGAGCACAGAATTGATTCAATCATCAAATTTTAAAAGTTCTTCAGAGTCGAAGCAATGTAATAAATTTAAGCAGTTCAATCATCAAGTTGAGAGTTCATTGTAATCTACTTCCAGTGTACGCAAATCAGTTCAATATTCAAAATCACAAAAAATATTCATTGGAATCAAAGCGGAGTACAGTATTAATTCAATAATCAGAATGGTGAACGTCCGGTTGAAATCGAAATATATCGAGTAGCAAGAAAATAAGTATCAAATCAGTTCACAATTAAGCTTATTTTCGCAGGTCAAGTCCATTAAGGTAAGTAAATTAGCAATTTGATCAAGTAAGTACGTAAGTCCACAATTTGATCAAATAAACAGATAAGTATCAGTACGGCATACAAACAAATGTTCATTAAACTAGATCAATCCAAATTAGGTTGGGTCTATGTAACACATAGGCGACATCAGTGTCCGTAATCAGATTAATAAAGAAATGTGTGTAGTCAATAATTTATTGTTCAAACACACCTTATTCAAACAAAAGAATACGATACTTTTCTGACGCAATAGTGATGACCAAGTTTAGCAATTCGTATCATGCAGCACTCATGTAGCCTAAGTATACGTAATTAATACTGATAAGTCTTTCAGAGTTTTCAAGACTCGAAAATTTATTTTTAATAGTTTAAAAGTTGAATACAGTTGAATAATAATTAAAAACGAATGTAGGTTATCCCACACTGTACTTATCCTGTATTTTCACTTCACTTAACCATAGGCTTTTGTTGGCAAATCCCACTTCTGAAATATTAGGGGTTTCACAAATTTATACTCATTCACAAATTAAATCACTTTTATTTATAATTAATCACAATTTTATTCGCATCGCAATTTCGCAAAAAGAGGGTTACACATATCCCCATCGCCATTACATTCGCTCGACCATAGAGCGTTAACACCAAAAAGGTAGGATACACACACACCAACATCATAAGTAATACCTAGCGCACTCTATCATCAGGGCCTTATAAAATTGAGAAGAATGTGCAGTGCTGGAATACAATCTGGATTCAGTCGGATTCAGGTCTCTCACCCGGTATGTATCATTCGGTAACACATCTGTTATAACCAAAGGTCCTCTGTATTTATCTTGTAGTTTAACTGGCTGGCCAGTGTGTTCTGGAGCTTTCTGCATTACTACAATTTCACCGATATCATATCTATCTCCAGCAAAGTGCTTTCGATCATACAAGGTTTTCATCTTTCTCTGTTCCTCAACAATTCTCTCACGTGCAGCTTCTCTCAATTCTACAGGATTATTATAATCCGAGGCTGTCTCTAGAACTTCATTCAACACTCCTAGATGGAAACATGGTTTATAACCATACATTAATTCGAATGGACTCTTCCCTGTGGTTTTATTTGTCGCCGCATTCAGGTTTCTCTCTACTTCTGGGATGACATTAACCCAATTCTTATTGGCGCTGAGACTGGTGGCTATGGTAGGTACCAGCACTCTGTTGACACGTTCTACCTGTCCGTTTGCCTGCGGATGCCTAGGCGAGTTCAAGGTATGTGTAATGCCTTTATTTGAACAAAACTCTTGGAATTCGAACGAAGTGAAACATGATCCTCTATCACTGATTATTTTTCTGGGTATACCTTTTTCATTGATCAAGTTTTCAAGAGACTTAATGACAAATTTCGTTGAGGTATTTTTCACTGGGAATAACCTGACAAACTTGGTTAGGTTATCAATAGCTACTAGGATCCATGAACAACCAGACCTTGTTTCAAAAGGACCCACATGATCAATATGCACAATCTCAAATGGACGCTTCCCAGGAGGGATAGGGTGTAGTAGTCCTGCCTTTTTACCAGAGGGTACCTTTACGAGAAGGCACTGGAAACACATGTGGATGTGTTGCTTGACATATCTTTTCATTCCACCAAACCAGTAATTTTCCTTAATTTTACTCAAAGTACGATCCAAACCAAAATGACCTGATAAGTCATGATAGGTGACTACGATACTTTTCCTCATGGACTTTGGGATGACAAGTAACAATTTTCCTTTATCTCTTCGATATAGTATGCCATCAGTTATAGTGAAATTTTCCATCAATAATTTTTCTGCTCTTGAAACTGTATCTTTGTGAAATAGTCCAATCAACTTTTGTAGATCAACGTCATTGTGTTGCATCATTGCAACCTGCTCTTCCTTTGTGAGCCCCAAGCATATGACATTGTTTGCCTCCAAATTCACATTTTGGTATCTGTCTGCTTCAGCTTCTTCAACAGGTGCTCTACTTAATGCATCTACATGAGCCATCTTTTCTCCACTCCTGTGTCTTATTTCAAAGTCGTAATCTTGAATGAGGTCAACCCATCGCGCAATTTGGGGGTTCTTTGTTTTGTGAACATTCATGTAGACCAATGACTGACAATCTGTAATAATCGTAAATTTTCTTCCTAGCAAGAACGGTCGCAATCTCTTCAATGACCAAACAATAGCCATAAGTTCAAGTCGGCTGGAATGATAATGTTGCTCAGTACTTGAAACTTTCTTACTTACGCAGTAAACTAAATGCAGGCGGTTATCTCCTGATGATCGTTGCAGAAGGATCCCTGCAAGACCTAATGATGATGCATCAGTATGAAGTTCGGTGTATGCATTTGGGTCAAACAACTTTAATACAGGCTCAGTAGTCAAAGCGGTTTTCAACTTCTGGAATGCTCTTTCTTGATCAATATCCCAATCAAAAGATGTATCTTTCTTAGTCAAACTTGCTAGAGGCACTGAAAGTTCTGCATAGCCTTTAACAAAACGTCGGAAGAATCCTGTGAGGCCAAGGAAACGTCTCACCTCATGTACATTTCTTGGGGTTGGAAATTCTGAAATAGCCAAAGTTTTCTGTTCACCAGGACGAATTGTACCATCTGAAATTACAAATCCCAAAAATTCGACAGTTTTTACACCAAATCGACACTTACTTGGTTTCAAGGTTAACTTGGCTTTACTCAATGCTTCAAAAACTTTACGCAGATTTATCAACATGGTTGGCCAGTCTTTAGCGGGAATTAATAGGTCATCAAGATAACATTGAACAATTGTGTTTCTGAGAGATCCCAAGACTTTATTCATTAACCTTTGAAATTCTGCTGGTGCATTGGTCAAACCAAATGGCATACGCACAAATTGTGCTGTTTCATCAGGTGTTACAAAAGCAGTTTTTGGACGAGTACTTTCCTCAAGTGGAATTTGTAGGAAACCATGTGCTAAATCCAGGGTCGCGAAGATGTGCGCATCGCTCAAAGTCTCTAATTGGGAGTCCAAGTCGGGTAATGGATATGGAAGTCGTACAGTCTGGGAGTTGAGTCTTCTATAATCTACGCAGAGTCGTTTTTCGCCATTTTTCTTATTTACAAGTATTACTGGGCTTGCATAAGGAGAGGATGTTTCCTCAATGATTCCTTTTTCTCTCCAATCGGTCAAGATAGTTCGAATTTCTTCTCGCTCACCAGCTGTCGTCTTGTAAGGTTTACTAGTGAAAGGCCCACTACCTTCTACCTCCTGTATTGTCATCTCAGTCAGGTCAGTACATCCTAGTTCATCTAGGCTTAATGCAAAGCAACTCCTAAATTCATTACACAAATCAATTACTTGCTGCTTCTCATCAGCAGTCGCATCTTCACATATTTGCAGATGACTCTCGGTAAGCACTGGGTAACCATCTTCTTTCACAAAACAAGAGTACATTTTCTGATCTTTAGTCTCAATACAAATACTTTGGACAGGATTGATTACTTGTTCGATAACAAAATTGTTTCCCTTACGGTAATAATTAACTCGTGGATTGTGAAGCCATTCTCTGCCTATCAATATGTCAATAGGAATTGCGTCATCTGGTAAGACATGGACAAGTGTTTCAGGGACTTCGACACCATCAATACAAATACAACAAGTTGATTTACCTAATGTATGGGTCGAGGGTACGTTCATATTACCTACACCATACAGAGGTTTTTCCAAAGTATCAATTTTCAAGTTGGTCCTAATTGCTGCCGAGGCGCGTATCAAAGAGTGATGCACTCCCGAGTCTATCATTCCTGAAATACAGACGTCATTCACAAGAACATCTTTTTGAAATGGATTTTGGTATGTTCTAGAAGGCTCGACAGCCACTAAGGCTTGTGACTTAACCTGGCAATATTTGGCGGTATGACCCTCTTCCTTACACTTCAGACACTTTAGAGGTCTCTTGGGTTCTGGGCAGTCTTTTGAAATGTGACCAAATTTCTGACAGTTATAGCAACGTACAGAATCCTTCATATGTATTAATGCAGTCTCATTGTCTTGATGATGAGATGTATTACGACTAGTAGATGGTTCTATTTTTCTACAATTGAGGTCACTAGTTGCATTGTTAAATTTGGTATCATGAATTTTAAATGAAGCAGGATTGTCATTTATGGATTTTGATCTTAAATTAATTGTTGAAGTTTGTCTAGGCTGATTTAATGGAGATCGATCTCTGGCTCTTGCGGTTCTTGATTTTGTTATGGCAATATAGTCCTTCATACTATTTAAAAGTTCGTATTTGTCTTTATGTGGAGTTCCTAACAGATGATTGCTTAGGTCTCTTGACCACAGTCCTTCTATTATTTGTCGTTTTGACTCTTTGAATGACATATTTAAAGAGGAGCATAGTCTTAATTTTTCATAAAAATACTCATTGATGTCTTCGTTTTTACGCTGTACCCTTGCATGCATAGCAATCCATTTCTCAGTTAGACTTTCTTCACCTATGAATGCTAACTTGAATTGGTTTTCAAATGCCTCCCATGTTGTCACATCTTCTTGGCATTCAAGGTACCAATTTTCTGCGGCGTTCTTCAGCCTGGTTCTTGCCGCTTCCAACTTTACAGCATCTGGCCACTGGTGTATGGTAGCTGCACTAATCAGCGAACGGAGCCATGTACGGGCTTCGTGGCTCGTTTCAGTACCTGTGAATTCTTTTAAGTTTCTCATAAGATCGGGCATAACGCCATACTGCGACATTCCCATAGAAAATGACGACAATGAAGCATTTTGAGTCAAAGTATTTTCTGTGTCTTTCTTTTCCTGACCAGTATTGATTTTATCTTCCATCAGTTTGTTCAATTGTTGTTGCTGATTCTGTAAAAGATCGCTCATCCGAGATACCAAATGTATCAATACGTTATTGTTGTCTTCTCGACCATCAAATCCTTGAAAAGGTTCGTCACTGATTGTACTATCATCAACATCAACTGGTTGTTTGCTACTTTGCCCCTCATCATGTGACTTAGAACTTTCCGTTTGGTTTCCACTAGACATTTTAACCTCAAGATTTTTACAAATATTATACAAAATTTCATTAATCAATCAATAGTACTCAATAATCAATAATGAAAAGTAGACATACAACAATAAGAGTGACATATGAACTGAATTAAGTAGGTGTGGTATCATTCAGTTTTGCATTAGAGTAAGCAAGGAAAGTTATTTCAGAAAATTGCAAGGAGCACATTATTTCAACAAAACACATCATCAAAACGAATTACCATAGAAATTGAAATCATACAACGAATCAATGAGTAAAGACACATCAAAGTAACATGAGCAACGAATCAAAGCTGTAAAGACACATAATATTAGTTCAATCAAGGAAAATAGTTCAATCAATATTCATCAAGGTCACAACAAGTATTCAAAATAAGTCCAATCAATGATATACAATAATTAAAGTTCATTAGAAGCAGACATCAACACATAGAATTAGTTCAGTCAATCAAATAGACCTAAAATGTGTGCATGAACAGTGTACGAAAGGTAAGTTTGATCATCAATCAAACATTGGCGCATAGAATCTTAAAACAAATCACAAAACACATTGGAGCACAGAATTGATTCAATCATCAAATTTTAAAAGTTCTTCAGAGTCGAAGCAATGTAATAAATTTAAGCAGTTCAATCATCAAGTTGAGAGTTCATTGTAATCTACTTCCAGTGTACGCAAATCAGTTCAATATTCAAAATCACAAAAAATATTCATTGGAATCAAAGCGGAGTACAGTATTAATTCAATAATCAGAATGGTGAACGTCCGGTTGAAATCGAAATATATCGAGTAGCAAGAAAATAAGTATCAAATCAGTTCACAATTAAGCTTATTTTCGCAGGTCAAGTCCATTAAGGTAAGTAAATTAGCAATTTGATCAAGTAAGTACGTAAGTCCACAATTTGATCAAATAAACAGATAAGTATCAGTACGGCATACAAACAAATGTTCATTAAACTAGATCAATCCAAATTAGGTTGGGTCTATGTAACACATAGGCGACATCAGTGTCCGTAATCAGATTAATAAAGAAATGTGTGTAGTCAATAATTTATTGTTCAAACACACCTTATTCAAACAAAAGAATACGATACTTTTCTGACGCAATAGTGATGACCAAGTTTAGCAATTCGTATCATGCAGCACTCATGTAGCCTAAGTATACGTAATTAATACTGATAAGTCTTTCAGAGTTTTCAAGACTCGAAAATTTATTTTTAATAGTTTAAAAGTTGAATACAGTTGAATAATAATTAAAAACGAATGTAGGTTATCCCACACTGTACTTATCCTGTATTTTCACTTCACTTAACCATAGGCTTTTGTTGGCAAATCCCACTTCTGAAATATTAGGGGTTTCACAAATTTATACTCATTCACAAATTAAATCACTTTTATTTATAATTAATCACAATTTTATTCGCATCGCAATTTCGCAAAAAGAGGGTTACACATATCCCCATCGCCATTACATTCGCTCGACCATAGAGCGTTAACACCAAAAAGGTAGGATACACCACGGTATATAGAATTCATCTAAATACCGTGGGATACACACGCACCAACATCATAAGTAATACCTAGCGCACTCTATCATCAGGGCCTTATAAAATTGAGTCTCTAACATAAGGAGTGGAAAATGATGATGTTTTCTACTACATCACAGTTGTTGATTAGGAAATTATAAGTTGATTTATTCTTGTTACTTAAGGTGAAGCTTGCATTAGCTTCTGACTTGTGCGTGGGTGATCAGACGTATGATAATGGGCCTTATAAAATTGAGTCTCTAACATAAGGAGTGGAAAATGATGATGTTTTCTACTACATCACAGTTGTTGATTAGGAAATTATAAGTTGATTTATTCTTGTTACTTAAGGTGAAGCTTGCATTAGCTTCTGACTTGTGCGTGGGTGATCAGACGTATGATAATGAGAGAAGAGTGGACGTACATCTGTGGATCCCGTGAATCCATGATTCAAAATGTTTCAAATAAATTATAATTTTTCTTTTTCTTCAACTATTTCCTATATTTTAATGATAACTGTCAGCTTTATTGAAATTCAATAATAGCATTGAGAAAATCCTCTATTTTGGGGAGCTAGCAGCTTCACAGTAAGAATATCAATGCAGTTCATTAAAAATATGATGTGACCCTACTCTTTGACACTGCCTATCTGGAAATCCCAGTTCTTGGCAACGACTTACGTACCTATTCGAGTAAGTAGGCCAAAGTAATGTATTATAAATACTGTATGATATAAGCTGACTAAAGCTGCGTTTACACCGGAGTTAATAACACGAGTTATTAACAAAAAGTTATTAACCTGACTGAATCGTCAAAAATTTTTCTTGACAAAAGTTAATAACTCATGTTTCTAACAGAAAATTCCTTGTTATTAACAAGATTTTGTTATCAATATAATTGACTTCCATATGATTTCATTCAACAAAACTATCCATATGATATAACAGCCGGAATAAAAAGCAAAAAATTGTCTTCAAATTTGAATTGAAACATGTGTGTGATCATTAAAATAATGATCTTCAGGTGATCTAATGTAAATAAATTATAATGCGTTCACACCAGAGAGTATAAAACAAAAGTTTTCAACATAAGTTAATAACATTTTCTTTTGGCTGCTAGTTTGTTATCAACAAAAGTTAATAACTTTGTCACGTGCTTTGTCTGCAGCTGTAGTTATTAAGGAACAGCTGTAGTTTTAGGGTAGGGATACTGAGCGACGGGGTTGTGGGGAACATAATAACCTGTTATTAACAAAAGTTACCGACTCTCGATGGATAACATAAATCTTGTTAATAACAAGGAATTTTCTGTTGAAAACACGAGTTATCAACTTTTTTCAAGAGAATTTTTTGTCGATTCAGTCAAGTTGACAACTTTTTATTGATAACTCATGTTATCAACTCCGGTGTAAACGCAACTCAACATGATGTTATTAACTTTTGTAATTAACATCAGTTGATAACAAAAATGTTAAAAACTTGTGTTATTAACTCCGGTGTAAACGCAGCTTTAGTTACCATAGTTTGTTATTCCTTGTCAAATCTCACTTTATCATGAGAGTTCAATTTTGTCAATCAAAGCCTATATTTTGAGCCAAATATTGGTCTCTCCTATTCCAATTTGATTGAAAGAATTGAACTCTGATATGGAACATGATAAAGTGAGTATTAACAAGTGCCAGTCTTAGAACGTTCACCGAAATTTCCTGTTCATCTGGAAGTCGTACAAGGGCAACCTGAGGATTCATATGTAGAACCTCATAATGATCGTTAGATAATGTTATCAAGATTGGACAAGATAATGAGGTTTTTTGAGATTTAAACAGTAATAATGAGAATGATTCAATAGTTATTGCATGAGAATATTTCAGTTCCGTTTAATGATAAGTAGTATGATGATAAGAAGTATGGGTGACGAACAAGCGAAGTAGGGGTAAGATTCTGGCTGTGGAAATGGAGTATTAGAGAAGGTGTTGCGGGGTCACCAGGTTGGATAGAGTAAGGAATGAAGAGATTAGGAACAGAATGAAAGTTCAATCGGATATAATGAAGTTCATTGAGGACAAGAGACTGGTATGGTATGGGCACGCGAGAAGGGCTAGTGCAAGTAAGTGGATCGGAATTGTGACGGACTGGAGCCCATTGGGTAGACGGAAGCGAGGGAGGCCAAGGCGATCTTGGCGAGACGAGGTGGACGACGCCATGGAGGCTAGAAATCTCACAGATGGGGAGTGGAATGACCGACAAACATGGAAAATCCGACTAAAAGAAGGATGCGGTGATTCACCGTAAAATCCTAATATATATATATATATATATATATATATATATATATATATAATATATATATATATATATATATATATATATATTAATGATATTAAGATCATTCACTGTAATGTAACACTACTATTGTGAGGCCCACGTTATAATGACAGTGGAGAAAGATAGGTGAACAGCGTTGCCGATACTCTACTCTGTCACTGCCTTCTATAGAGTATAGCTGATACCGGGGTATAACTCATGTCACTCTAACTGTTCAAAATGATAAATTATTTTGTATTCGTCAAGAGAGTGTATTCTTCAATGATTATATAATACATTTCCATCATTGAGATCAAATTTGTTTGACCAATCATATTTTTGCATTGCTGGAAACCAATCTAACAACTTCGCAGAGCTAGAAAAGGATGGTGATACCTGCTTTGTCGAATGATAGACAAGGATACAGTAACTATATTACCCACAGTATGGCCATTGGAATTTTATTTTCCCGCCGCCGCCATGAAGATTCCAAATATTTGAATTTTATAATGGGGCTTATATGGGATTATAAGTAAAAATCGTTTGCTTTCACTTATTAAAGTATATTTTTGTGATTATTAACTTTGATATAATTTCTTTCATGTTTTTTTCTATATTCCCAATGTAGTTTTGGAACTTGAAATAGTAATTCGTAGATAATAGCGGGCAAAAATGAAAGGTAGGTAACGTACCCTGAAAGCTGAATTTCCAAAAAATAACATAACACTTTTGAAATGTGTCATGATATTGTAATAAATTTTGTTCCATTGACAAAGAATAAAGTTCTCATATCTATTTCTAGAAGCATATGATGGAATTCTCAACACAATAGATTCCAAAACATTTAAATAGTTTGTTTAATTCAGCCAATAAGTCTGAGTGACCAAAATATTGTAAAGCACAACATTGAATATAAACTCTGGACGAGCCAATTACTCTAGCCATAGTACTACTTGATGAATTTAATAAACATGTAAGAAATTGTTAAATAACACACATAACCATTATTGTTTATATTTAGTGATATCTCTAATCTTAACCACTGCTCGTGGTAATGCAACTCGAAAATCATATCAATAGCTATTGTACCAACATGTGATGGTAGGGTACTCAGTACTGAAGAGAATCAATCAGAGAAGTCAAGACGTCTTTAATCAGCACTTAATCATGGTTAAATATTCCATAAAATGTTATATTCAATTGAGCCACAAAAATGTTTTGAAATTGAATTATTTGAAGTTCGATCCAATAAATTGGATGAGGAAATACACAAAATTGAAATTTATCTTTCTACATATTTATATAGATCACTGGTTCCCAATAAGTTGTCCGCGAAAGCTCTAGAAGTGGTCTGCGAGGAGTCCGTGGGAAGGAAAATTGATGTTTTAAGCTTTATTAGTGTTCACATACATACCGGTACATAAACGTTGTTTTTTGACATACATACAAAACGGTGTTTTTTTAAGTTATATTTTTGTCTATATTAAAGTATAATAAATTTATCTTCGAAAATGATATATATCAAACTCATCTTAAGTTCATTATATTTCCAATCGGTAAAATAAGTGATAAGTTCCAAATGTCTAATGCTATAAGATAGCAAAGTTAGTAGACAGAAGGTTGGTCACTCATCTATAGTATTTTAGTTGAAATGCAATTGGAGTGGGGGAACTGCAGCCGTGACGTAGGCTGTAGTACAGAGTGGGCAGAATATCGCATTCTTGAAAATCATACGGTGACGTATAGTCAAATTATATAACACAAACATTTTCAAACATGCAAGATTTCTGTTTCTGCTTTACAATAATTATCAAAACATGTGAATAATACAAGAGTATTTTGTCATATAAAAGCAAAAACCCCACCTCCTAACCTTCCCTTTCAAACCCTTGAGGTTGGTTTCTTCATCTTCTAGGTCGTGTTTATATTTTGTAGTTTGGCTATACATCAGCTTGTGAATTTTGGGGATGAGATATTTTGATTCTCGTGGAACATGTGCTCGATACCAGCATATTGTGTTCAATGCATTTATATGAATAAAATTCATCGGATTTATTGGGATCGGTTTATTGCAATGCATTGGTTTATCAAGATTTTTTATGGGTTAATCTGAAATTATAATAGTATAACGTTGTCTACTAACGCTTTTCCAGCTTATTAATTTTTTCGTGTCACGTTTTTAGATTCTAGAAACACTTTCAACTTCACTTTATTTATACAAGTTGAACTTTCAACTTCACTTTATTCATACAAGTTGAATGAACTTGAATTATTTAACAACATCATTAGAATCGGTTATTCATTCGCTATAAGTATGGCGAATTTTTAAGCTCTAGGTCAATCTTAAGGGGATTAAACGACGATGTATTTGAAGATACAGTGAATAAACTGTATGCTCAGTGTGGTTACTCTATCACATTTTTACTACATGTGACGTCACGCTGGCATTCCCCCCACCACTTCGAATCTTACACCTGTGAGTGATCAATCTTCTGTCTACTAACGTTGATAAGATAGGACTTGAAAGTTTGTTTGGAATCTTAATGGCGGATTTGTACCATGTGACCGAGCTAACCAATCAGAAGCGTGACAGTCAATGGCCATACTGTGGGTAATATAATTACTGTAGACAAGGATAGCAACACCAATGTTAATCAAATACTGCCATTAAAACGTTGGACCTCACTATATACTTGCCTGCTGACGTCTCCTCAATAGCTCCTGCCTTGCCTCCTGGATTGCTTCCCACAGTTTGGCTTCGGAAAGAATTTGTCGACTCAGCTCTTCAACGGCCGGCTCAGAGTTCAGATCCACGAGAGTCGCCATTGATTCGTCCGATCGTTTACGGCCGCATCCTTCAAGCACACAAATTACAATATTATTAGAAGAATATGAATTATTAAATATTATAGGCTACCATATATTTCAAACAGAAAGCAGAAAATGAGATTTTTCCAGCTCGAAATCGGTTTTCAAGTCCGAGGCCGTAGGCCTCGGACTAGAAAAGATTGAGAGCTGGAAAAACATTTTCATTCGTGGTGCGAACAATATTTTTCACTACACTACAGGTATTGCTGACAAAATTAATAAAGAATACAAAATAAAGAATACTCGTTAAACTATCGTACCTATCTCTTGATTTTAGTGGTAGAAGATTTGCAGTCAGGATTTCAGATTCTTTTAAAATTTCACTTGGAATACCACAGTCATCTTCAAGCATTTTTGAAAATTCGGAATGCACTAATCAACAATAAATAATTGAATAAAACTGGTTGCGAAGCGAATTAGTTTGATTCGAAACTGGAACTGAAATCATGGCGACTTCAGCTGATGATGAAAGTGGACACTCGCCCGATCTAGCGGATGACTTATTAACTACTTCCATGAGCGGCTGGAAAGAGACAACTTTCTGGCCTAGACCGGAAAAGTGTTTTCTGACGTCATCTGCAAACAAGGTCTTTCAGATCTATGTAGGGACTGGAAAACAGCTGCTTTCTGTGCAGTGTGGCGAAAACGTTGTTCTTTTATGCATGGGGATAAGAACACAACGGTTACTTACCTAAAGCATGATCAGAATCTACAACAACCAGCAACCCTATAATGCTTATTGGTTGCATATCATATCACGATGCAACTTCATGATAATAATTACGTTTATTATATCGTATTATCTTATAGAATACTAGCAGGTAACCCGTGCTCCGCAAGGGACTAATAAAAAACTTGACTATCTGAAAACTTGACATAATTAAATCTTGAAGAATCTAAAATAAGCCTATAACCATCCTCGGTAAATTAAGAATCTATATGCAAATTTTCAAGATAATCAGTCCAGTAGTTCAGACTTGATGATGCGTCATCCATGTATTTCCTATCCCGTACGTGTAAAAGCCAGTTCTTTCCTTTATTAAAGTATAGATAAGCTCTTCAACTTGGTGCTAAGAAAACAGACACAAAAATAAATAGTGACAGTACTCAATTCTTGTTTAAAAACCTCCCTCAACTTAATTTCATTTCCTACAAAATTGGGCTGTCAAATTTAACTATCCGTTTTGAAGAGGTAATCTCTCTATATTAACACAATTTTTTGGTACTGTACTTATTCCTTTGAAAGACATTGTGAACTGTTTTTTGCATTATCATGTATTTGCTTTGTTCAAATAAATCATCTTTCTATTCTATTCTATTCTATTCTATATATTAACATTATACAATGTATGCCGTATGAAATTTCAGGTCCCATGAATGAAATTTGAACATTTATGAAAAATCTAGAAGGAAAATTGAGATTTGGGCTTCGAGGTGCACGATTCTGATATTTTTAGAATCTATATGCAAAATTTGTAGATCTAAATCTTTCCCGTTTTTCCGGTATGCAATCCACAAGTTGACATGTTTTGATGCGAACAAACACAACCCTACTCTCTCTTATTATATAGATAAAATTTTCTTCACAGAGAAAAATAATTCTGCGGAGAAAGACAGAACTATGTACTGTAGGCCTACAATATAAATCAAGAGATAGGCCTAATATCATATTTATATGTTATTTTAAAGGTGCGTACAGATATACGCGCCGCGAACATCAGCAATTCACTTTTAATCAGCTGATGCCAAGCTTTTTATGTTTATGTCTTACCATTTCTGTAAAAATACAGATATAATCAGCTGATTAAAAGTTATCTCTATTTTTACAGAAACGGTATAAGGTATAGATATAAAAAGCTTGGCATCAGCTGATTAGAAGTGAATTGCTCATGTTCGCGGCGCGTAAATCTGTACGCAACTTAATATTACTTTTGTATAATCATATTTTAAATGTTATCCTAATATCACTTCCAATTTCAATCATATATTCAAGATACTGTACTAGTTTTACCATGATAAATTTGTATCTTAAGGTGCGTACAGATATAAGCGCCGCGAACATGAGCAATTCACTTTTTATCAGCTGACTAGGCTTATATCTGTATTTTCACAGAAACGGTATAAGATATAGATATAAAAAGCTTGGCATCAGCTGATTAAAAGTGAATTGCTCTGTGCATAAATCTGTAGGCACCTTAATATTACTTTTGTATAATCATATTTTATACGGAATCCTAATATCACTTTCAATTCAATCATATATTCAAGGTACTGTACTAGTTTCACCATGATAAATTTGTATCTTAAGGTGCGTACAGATATAAGCGCCGCGAACATGAGCAATTCACATTTAATCAGCTGATGCAAAGCTTTTTATATCTGTACCTTACCGTTTCTGTAAAAATACAGATAGCCTATAGTCAGCTGATTAAAAGTGAATTGCTCATGTTCGCGGCGTGTATATCTGTACGCACCTTCAGAAATACAGCATGAAGAGCTTTGATAGATGAAACAAGAACTGTGTAGGAAGAATAAAATTAGACATTTTGCATTGCAATAAATTAATGAATGATAATGGGAGATGAGTAAGTCTCTATTAGAAGTAGTGTTGCACATAAACAGGGATAAGGGAATAACGCATTCTCAAGTAGACCTACAAAAGCGATATATATATATATATATAAAATACTATAGGCTATATATTGTCACGTGGTAATTTGAAACCACCAAATATTTCTAAATGAGCCAATAAAATGTAATAGAACTATAAAATTGGAAAGAAAGTTAGACCTATCTAAAGAGTAAATCAACTCAAATCAAGTATTATTAGTGATTAGGAGTAATAGCATTATCAACAACGATAAGAAAATATGTATTATTGTGATTTAATAATTATGAGAACTCATTGGTAAGATCAAAAAATTATAAAGCGGCATAATTATTATTGGCGGATTACAAAAATAAAAAATAAAATAAAATGCATGAACATTGAGGTTAGAGTTACTTGTTTACGTTTTGAAAAGAATTAGTCGATCTTGGATAAATCGATAATTATCCGAACCAATACTGAATGAATCAGCTGATTATTCGATCAACCCATATGACCGGTTGAATCATATAAAATTCACTCATAAAGGATATATTATGTATACTAAAGGAAGTCGATGTGTAGAAATACAAATAGCTATTATTTCTGTATAAATATTTATTATAATCTAAAAAAGCATGATAAATCAAGAGTATAAAAAACTCATATAAAAACTAAATGTATTATCTATTAAAATCGTATGTTACGATTTATTTATGAATTCAATTTAAGATAAATACCCCATATATCTGTATAAAAACTTCTTTTATTAAATTTTTTCTATTATAAAGCCGAGGAAGCCCTGATTCCCAAGGCAACCAATTGTATTGAGTCTATTAAATTGAGGGCCAATCAGAGAGTAGCTTATAGAATTATTCTAGGAAGAAGCAAATTTTTCTGAAAACCTCTTTCTTCTGGCTTAAGATCCCAACCGAGAGGATGCACATGGAGTTTAGGGTCTTTTCTTATTCCTTTTAAAAATTTTTTAACGAATTATTAAGCCAAACCCTTTTTAAATGTAATGTATGTTTGTTGAATGTTAATTGTTTGTGAACTCAGTGCTGTCAAGGAGTTCGTAATTGTAAAGATTCCCATAAAAATAGCTTTAATTCGAAAGAAACTTATAAAAATCTGGATCACACGTTAGCCCAGCAGTGACGAAAAGGAGCCTACCTAATTAATTATTGGAAATAATTAATTCAATCCACGAGAACATCCAGAACTTCAGTCAGTGAGTGATAAGTCAAACCAAATGAGCTCATTTGTCTACGTTCAGTGGGGTAATAATTAATAAAAAAGCGCTATTCCAATTAATTAGAGTTAAAATAAAAAGTCACCACGTGTTGAACAATATCACATAGTTCACAAGAACATTTTATAAATTTATTTATTATATGTAGGAAGCTTACTTCCATGCACTGCCCGAATTCATATTAAAAGCCCTGAGATCTCATGTTCGAATATTAATTTATTAAATATTAATTTTGTTTATTGAACAAAATATACCATATCAAACTTATAGACCGAACAGGTTTTTATTTGCAGAATTTTATATTGATTGGAAGTCTAAGTACCAGTATTAAATATAATATATTTATGAATTTGAAATTCATTATTGTGAATATTAGCAAAGCCTGTGATAATTATTCAGATTTTAAAAATAGATTATTTAAGTGAATTATAGTTATATCGAATATTTTATGCACATTTTTTCTATGGGAATATATTTTGTGTTTTATGTCAGCATACAAACTTATAGAATTTTTTATTATATCCTAACTCATCTCGTGTTATATAGTTTGAGCTGTTTTGGTACCAACAAATATTTAGCAGCACTTAAAATCATAGAATCAAATAATATTAACCTTATTCAGAGCACTCAATATTTATCATCCTTTGATGATATTCATTTCATCAGCCAGAACAAATATATTAAGAAATTATATTAATAAGGTTCCAGTTATATCATATAAGGATCCAGAGAGCTTCAAGAACTGGCGTTGTAAGTTCTAAGGAATTTTGAAAGGGTATATTGGTGAATACTTGTATTCACGACGAGCGTTTTAAGAATCAACTAGAAACAACTATAGTTGGTCCTGATTATTCTCTAGTGGTACATGGTTACTGATAATCAGTCATCAAATATTCTTTTAATTTCCTTACTGGTATTCTTCAAGAACTTCATAGAAGCAGCGGTAAGAATTATCAATACCTGGTCCTTGAACCTTATGGTGATTATTTGTATTTATAAAATTCATGTTTCTACCACTGAGCTAGAGCTGAGGTTTGAACCCAGTAATTTTGCGAGCCGGAAGGCCTTAATTTTTTGTGAATTTATTCGCAAAAGAGGGAATTTAGAGACTGCTCTTATAAATACCAGAAACATCGTATTATCTGTGAAGGAATTGCAATCTACAACTTCTCACAATAGCTTCATAACGTGGGACTCTATCATAAGAGATAACCCCCCCAGGAGCACAACTTCACACAATGGCACCCAACCAGTGGAGCATGAGGAAAAGCTTACCTACTCAATCTTACTATCAATGATTAATGAAATTATTGATAAAACTGAAAGCTGCAAGAAACATAATCTGAAGTTGTTTCGACAAGATATATCTGATGATCTATTGTAAGTTTCTGGCTAAAATAATTGAGTTGCTCTTCAAATTAAAATTTTTCAAGCTGCATAAATACAGACAAACTGTATCACACGAGTTTGATAACATAATTCTCATAATAGAGAAAATTGGATGGAAATTTCCATAAAAGTTATAGTAAAATTTTGATTTTGATCTTTGAATCTAGACATTGTATGCTGACCAGGGTTATAGGTTATTTGAGGCATTATAATACTATCGTTATTCAGGAGGATAAGACCCTAATTAAAATTTTAAGAACTATATTAGTGTAATTTGTAAGCCATATCTGTCTATGTTGATAAGCGTACCTGTAGCACTAGAAGGTCTTTTTGTAATATATGTATATGACACTTGAAACTTCAACACAACACAATTTTATCCAGAATAGGCACTATCACTGAATCCATTTTAATATTCCTGAGACTTGGCAACACACTTGGCTATTTACTCGAAGTATTTCATAATAACGTCACCATGAACCAGTCGCCGGCTAACTCGCAAATTTCCTACTTCAGCGAACATCCCCAAAACTATGTAGCCACGACACCGGCAAATCAACAGCCCCAGGACGATGCAGCGGAGACCCCACGAGAAAGAGAGGGAGGCAGCATATGCTCCATCAATTTCGACCCGCAAAACTTAGCCCAATTGTCTTCTACGAAGATTGATAACATCGTCGATGCGATTAATTCCGATGAGAGTCCGGCTGAGGGAGATGAGGGAGTGAGGGCGTCCAACCCGGTACCGGCGTCTTCGCAGATCGCTCCAAGCGTCACCGAGGGAACAGAGAGTGCCGCCACCCAATCGCCATCCAACGTGACTAGTCAACCGCCATCCGCCACCAACCTGGAAAAACGCAATACAACATTAGACTCTTCAGTCGGTTACATTACCAATCTTATGGCAAATGATTCTACAAACGAACTCAAACTCATGCTCAGTCAAATCTTAGCAAGACAGGACAACGAAGCGAAGGCAAACCGGGAAGCTATGCAGAAAAATAGTGAAACTATCACTGAAAATATTACCAAGACTGTACAAGAAGGTATTAAAACCATGGATGCAAAATTTTCTAGCTTCAGGGAGGAAGTGAGAAATATAATAGATACAAAAATAGATACTCAATCTGCAGTTATCAAAAAGCTAGAAACTCGTCTAGATGATGTCACCTGTCAAATAAATGAACGGTTGGATGACGTACCAAAGGAAGTTGAAAAACAGGTGGACGTATTGGGTAAGGAGCTGGGCACCGCTATCATGGGAACGGTCATGGGAAAGGTGTTAGAAAATAAGGCGAGATAGAGTCGAAAGTGGAGGAAAATAATAAGAAAATAGTAGAAATAGTCAAGGAACAAAGTAACGTGCAGGCATGTATGGCAAATTTAGCGGAGGAGGGGGCAAAATCAAGTGAGAGATATGGCATGTTGGAGAATGCTATAGGCGGACAGCAGTTGAAGCTAACCGGATTGTATGATGAAGTGAATACACATAAGAAAATTATGAATGATAAATGGATCGCAAATGAAGAACGAGTCTCCAGAATAGAGACACGTATGGAAAATATCCCGGTCAGTCGAGTGCAGTATACACCGAATGAAGTAGTAAACGGCACTCAACTTTTCCAAAGTCTGGGAAAATTCGATAACTCCCACCGTCACATGCAACCCAGACCATTTATAGATCAAATAAAAGCTATTCAGGAATTGATACCCACCTCTTGGTTAGTATGGCGCTTCCAACTGTCCAGTCTACTACTTGGCGAGCCGCTGATGTTTTTCCAGAGCCGGATGCGAGATATCAACAGCCTGGAGGACTTCATCTCCCAGTTCCTGCAACAGTATTGGAGTAAATGTAAACAGATGGACGCATTGTCAGAAATTATTTTATGCACTTACGATAGCAGAAATGGACAATCCTACACTGATTTTATAACAGATTTAATGTATAGAAACTATCAGTTAGACGAATCTCTAGCTGATTCATCACTGGTTCACATCTTATCAAAAAAGCTTCCTTACAATGTTCGCATGACACTGGCAGTATCTTCGATTTCCAGTTGTGAAGAAATGATAGAACATTTACATTCTATCCAATCAGCTACTTCTGAGCCAAATCATATAAATAAACAAGCAAGAAATTTTAATCAGCAAAATAGTAATTTCAAACAAAACAGTAATAATGAAAATCATATAGCAAATGCTAGAGCAAATGCGCAAAGAGCGAAGTATACTGAAAATAATAACAGAGTTCAATCATTTGATAATAATTATAGAAATAAGTTCCAATACCGAAACAGTAAACAGCATCACAAAGAGGCATATTATGATAACAGAGATCACTGGAATAGAAATAATAAACGGAAAATAACCTTAACAAAACAGGACGAAAATAAACAAAATCATAACCAAACAAATACATCTTATACAATAGCACATACAACAAGGACAACACAAAATCAACATGCAAATGACCCACCACCAGACACACAGGAGCCCATACAAGACAGCCTACCACACAAAACCGCCGCCCGCCATGCACTTGAAACGCCCTGTAAACATCAATCCCTCTTGAGCCTTATATTTCCCACTGAAGAACCATCACCGCAGGAAGAGCAACCCGCCACCGAGGAACACCAGGTTACAGTAGAGGAATTATGTAATATGGAGCCCACATGCGATGAACTCGTTTTGAACGCTACACCCGCGCATCAATCGACCACACCGAGGCATACCAAGGATGGGAAGGAAGATACCAGTGAGTACCGGGAGGACAACATGCAGGATCGGAGGAACGCCCACCGCAAGGCCCGGAGACGGAAACGCCCGAGGCAGACACCGGACGACCGACTGCATGACCGACTACAGGAGAAAAGAGGCATGCACCGCAAGGCCAGGAGGCGGAAAGTCAAGCGGAAGAAAAAGAAGTACCGCGCGCGACGATGGAGGCCGCATGCACGTTTCAAGAGGCAACGGAGGACACCGGACCGAAACCAGGATGGAGGACCGGAGATCGACGGCATGCATCCACGGCACATTCGCTTTAAAGCAGAAGAGCAGCGATGTGACCGGCAAAATGGATCTAATAAATGGAAGGAAACTGGAGCTAACGGAAGGACTAATAGGGATTCATACAGGGATAAAAACGGAACTGAAAGGAAAACTACGATTGAAACATGCATGGATGATAATAATAAAGTGGACTACGTATTGAGTTTGAGGAAGGATAAACAGCGTTTAAGAAGAATAAAAGAAATAAGAAATAATAATAAGAGAGTGAAAGTACCTGAATATTATATGTTGAGAGATTATATTGCTAAAGAGATAATAAATGTTCTGATATATTGTATACTATTTGTTATGGCTGTGATATGGATAAAGGACTGCGTTGTAGGTATGATAGAAGATATTATGTTGTTGTTATTAAAAGAATCTATTATTGATGATGGGAAAGGTAATATTATAAAAATGTTTATTGTTGTGAGCCTACTAATTTATAACGAACTGAAACCAAGAATATTAAATGAAAGTGAGAGGAAAAATGCATTAAGACTACAAGATGATTGGAAAAAGAATGGACTGAAATATATAACCATTAAGGAAGCTAAGAATTGTTTGAAAAGGTATACAAGATACCGAGGTTTTATATTTATGAAGAATAAATCATCATAAGGACAGCCTCATCTATAAATAACAACCGGACAGCAGCCGTAACTGAACGTAATACCGTTCAGTTGTATGAAGAAAGCAAACCAATTTAACTTGGTGGGAAAATATTTCTAATCTCAAACCGTATTATCGAGACAATAAGCGATAAGAATATAAACAATAATATTTGGATTCATGGATCTACCTGTCAACAAATACGTACCAAACAAACACCAGGCAACACACTTATTTCGCAGACGAGTATCCACTTCGAACAACAACACCTGAAAATAAAGAAATAAAAAATTTAGAAACCATTTTTTAACACCTTTCTTATTGATGAAACAAGAGAATAAATAACTTCTAATGTTAAAAAGCCAACTTACCTTCATGTAGCAGGAAGAAACATCAAGATGGCGACAAGTGACAAGCCGAAGCCAACGTAAACCAGCTGTACACTACGAAAACCAGAGTAGTCAATGCCTATTAAATCATCAAAGTTGATACCCCGAATAAGAAGATCAAGTGTCATATAAATGTGAATTGCATGTAGAGATATTATAAAAATATTATATTATTATTATTTATGTATAAACTATTAAGAAAATCATTAAAATTATCCGCCAAATGATCAAACCGCATAGTTACCACCAAAAGCATTAATCCCAAGTCTCAATGTATTAGAGGAATAAGAAGTTCGTGTTGATAAAACCTACCAAAGATTATCTTTAAAAATATCCATTACATGAAAACAAAGCCCAATTTCTGCAAGAGAATGAAATGAAAATGTACAAGTCACTGTTCTATGTTGAGGGAGAAAATATGTTATACTCTGCAAGTCGGAGAATTATCAGTTTGTTAGGTTGGCAATGATTTTGCACCAACATTCAAATGTGCTTCTGGCCTGAGGGCAGAGCGTGGATTAGAAAAAAGATTTATATTATGTATGGAGGAGGAGATAGTTTATATTGTGTATTGTGTGTAGAAGGAGATTGGCCGATGTAAGGCGTATGTATTTGAATTGAATTTATTTATTGTTGTATATGTTGTTGAATTGTTAGGAGGTAAGATTCTCAGTAGAGTTATTAGCAGACTTTGTAACATATATGATTTCTGATCCAAAACCAACTGGATCATAAAATTTATATTATATTCTCGAATTGTCGTTTTAAATCAGAAATCAGAGGGCGTTTGTGTCACGTGGTAATTTGAAACCACCAAATATTTCTAAATGAGCCAATAAAATGTAATAGAACTATAAAATTGGAAAGAAAGTTAGACCTATCTAAAGAGTAAATCAACTCAAATCAAGTATTATTAGTGATTAGGAGTAATAGCATTATCAACAACGATAAGAAAATATGTATTATTGTGATTTAATAATTATGAGAACTCATTGGTAAGATCAAAAAATTATAAAGCGGCATAATTATTATTGGCGGATTACAAAAATAAAAAATAAAATAAAATGCATGAACATTGAGGTTAGAGTTACTTGTTTACGTTTTGAAAAGAATTAGTCGATCTTGGATAAATCGATAATTATCCGAACCAATACTGAATGAATCAGCTGATTATTCGATCAACCCATATGACCGGTTGAATCATATAAAATTCACTCATAAAGGATATATTATGTATACTAAAGGAAGTCGATGTGTAGAAATACAAATAGCTATTATTTCTGTATAAATATTTATTATAATCTAAAAAAGCATGATAAATCAAGAGTATAAAAAACTCATATAAAAACTAAATGTATTATCTATTAAAATCGTATGTTACGATTTATTTATGAATTCAATTTAAGATAAATACCCCATATATCTGTATAAAAACTTCTTTTATTAAATTTTTTCTATTATAAAGCCGAGGAAGCCCTGATTCCCAAGGCAACCAATTGTATTGAGTCTATTAAATTGAGGGCCAATCAGAGAGTAGCTTATAGAATTATTCTAGGAAGAAGCAAATTTTTCTGAAAACCTCTTTCTTCTGGCTTAAGATCCCAACCCGAGAGGATGCACATGGAGTTTAGGGTCTTTTCTTATTCCTTTTAAAAATTTTTTAACGAATTATTAAGCCAAACCCTTTTTTAAATGTAATGTATGTTTGTTGAATGTTAATTGTTTGTGAACTCAGTGCTGTCAAGGAGTTCGTAATTGTAAAGATTCCCATAAAAATAGCTTTAATTCGAAAGAAACTTATAAAAATCTGGATCACACGTTAGCCCAGCAGTGACGAAAAGGAGCCTACCTAATTAATTATTGGAAATAATTAATTCAATCCACGAGAACATCCAGAACTTCAGTCAGTGAGTGATAAGTCAAACCAAATGAGCTCATTTGTCTACGTTCAGTGGGGTAATAATTAATAAAAAAGCGCTATTCCAATTAATTAGAGTTAAAATAAAAAGTCACCACGTGTTGAACAATATCACATAGTTCACAAGAACATTTTATAAATTTATTTATTATATGTAGGAAGCTTACTTCCATGCACTGCCCGAATTCATATTAAAAGCCCTGAGATCTCATATTCGAATATTAATTTATTAAATATTAATTTTGTTTATTGAACAAAATATACCATATCAAACTTATAGACCGAACAGGTTTTTATTTGCAGAATTTTGTATTGATTGGAAGTCTAAGTACCAGTATTAAATATAATATATTTATGAATTTGAAATTCATTATTGTGAATATTAGCAAAGCCTGTGATAATTATTCAGATTTTAAAAATAGATTATTTAAGTGAATTATAGTTATATCGAATATTTTATGCACATTTTTTCTATGGGAATATATTTTGTGTTTTATGTCAGCATACAAACTTATAGAATTTTTTATTATATCCTAACTCATCTCGTGTTATATAGTTTGAGCTGTTTTGGTACCAACAAATATTTAGCAGCACTTAAAATCATAGAATCAAATAATATTAACCTTATTCAGAGCACTCAATATTTATCATCCTTTGATGATATTCATTTCATCAGCCAGAACAAATATATTAAGAAATTATATTAATAAGGTTCCAGTTATATCATATAAGGATCCAGAGAGCTTCAAGAACTGGCGTTGTAAGTTCTAAGGAATTTTGAAAGGGTATATTGGTGAATACTTGTATTCACGACGAGCGTTTTAAGAATCAACTAGAAACAACTATAGTTGGTCCTGATTATTCTCTAGTGGTACATGGTTACTGATAATCAGTCATCAAATATTCTTTTAATTTCCTTACTGGTATTCTTCAAGAACTTCATAGAAGCAGCGGTAAGAATTACCAACTACCGATCACTGAACCTTATGGTAATTATTTGTATTTATAAAATTCATGTTTCTACCACTGAGCTAGAGCTGAGGTTTGAACCCAGTAATTTTGCGAGCCGGAAGGCCTTAATTTTTTGTGAATTTATTCGCAAAAGAGGGAATTTAGAGACTGCTCTTATAAATACCAGAAACATCGTATTATCTGTGAAGGAATTGCAATCTACAACTTCTCACAATAGCTTCATAACGTGGGACTCTATCATAAGAGATAACCCCTCCCAGGAGCACAACTTCACAATATATATATATATATATATAATATATATATATAATATATATATATATATAGATAGATAGATAGCCTATAGTCAGCTGATTAAAAGTAAATTGCTCATAAACAGGATACACACGACACGGATAGATTAGAAACACTTAAAAACTTACGTTTAAACGAGAATTTTCGGGGGCTGGGCCCCCTTTGTCAATCAACCAGGAAGTGAAGTTGTGCAGATTTTCATATATATATATATATAACGTGTTTATATATATATATATATTATATATTATATATATATATATATATATATATATATATATATATATATATATATATATATATACTGCACTGCCTGCTCGGCAGTCTCAGTCTCCGAAAATTTCCCCCATTTCTAATGTAAGTTTTTAAGTGTTTTCAATCTATTTATATCGTGTCTCCTGTTTTAATTTATATTACAAACTTTTAAAGTGTCTTCTGTTATGTGCTATGTATATATATATATATATATGACTTCACTCCCTGGTTGATTGACAAAGGGGGCCCAGCTCCCCGAAAATTCTCGTTTAAATGTGTTTTTAATCTATCCGTGTCGTGTGTATCCTGTTTATATATATATATATATAATATATATATTATATATATATATATATATTATAATATATATGTGTTATATATACTGCACTGCCTGCTCGGCAGTCTGCTTGGAAGTCTGCTCCTTTGAGGAAGGAGACTCAGTCTCCGAAAATTTCCCCCATTTCTAATGTAAGTTTTTAAGTGTTTTCAATCTATTTATATCGTGTCTCCTGTTTTAATTTATATTACAAACTTTAAAGTGTCTTCTGTTATGTGCTATATATATATATATTAGACTTCACTTCCTGGGGGGCCCAGCTCCCCGAAAATTCTCGTTTAAATATGTTTTTAATCTATCCGTGTCGTGTGTATCGTGTTTATATATATATATATATATATATTTTTTTTTTGTTAATTTCGAAAACCGTTCAATGTCAAGCTCTCGGTCGAAAGAATGAGAACTTGATTGATAGGATGAAACTCAGCAATGAGGAGCAAATACTTGTGGCTATGTGGAATCGATTCAGGATCCCAATCCTATTGAGTAAATACTTGACAAACGTCTTAGCGAAGAAAATGAAACAATTTGATTGTAGATACAGTAGTACCGATCACTGAACTGTAGCTGTTTCGTTTTCAACTCAAACAGACCTGTTCAAGCTATTAATAGCGATGTCAATTCCAGGACTGATATCTAATCCCGGAATTTCGGGATTATCCAATAACAATCCCGGGATCCCGGGACTGATCCCGGGATTGGCAAGAAGCAGTTTCTTGTATTTTTAACCAATTGTTCCTCCTCAATTACATGTTCAGTAACAGTGTGTGGAGATGAAAAAGGGCTCATTATAGAGGGAGAGGATATTATTGAAATGGAAAAATACTCAGGAATAATATTGAAATTAAACATTCTAATTCTATGAATGTTTTCAAGATCAGGAGTAACTTTTTCTAAAAGCTGAATCACTACTAAATGAAATTTCATAGAGCCGACTATATTTACTTCAACTAGATATTCAATTGTGTTATCGGATGGTAAATTGTCGGTCCCGGCTGAAGTATGACAGTCATAAGGCTCATTGATGGCTTAAATAATATATTCAGGCTGTGGGACCTACCCGCAAGGGACTCCCTACCAACAAAAGCCATACGAATTCACTTTTTTCTACTTATGATGAAGAGACAAGAGAAGAGGAATAATTAGACAGAGATTGAATAGATGGTGCTAGTTTATTTCTGATTTCTGAAGTCTTTTGAGTTCTGATTTTCAATGAAATGACATCAGCACTATTGCTAATATTGCGCCGTCTAGACCAGTGAGTATAGAATTTAACATTCTTAGAATGTATAGAATGTATCAATGAGTACATTCTATACACTCTCTGGTAATTGTGGTGCTGTGTGAACAGAAACAAACGTAGAGGCATAACAACCGATCAACAACCATTCTGCGAATGATGCGAACCGATAATGCAAATTCTATTTAGCCAGTACAGAGTACAGTATATTATGTATAATATGCAACTGTAGGCTGTGCCTGTAGAATAAATAAGCCAAACACTTAGAACAATAAATTAGTTATGCAAAACTCATTATTATCACCGTGAATGAATTCTATGTTGGATTGTTTTTGGGAAAATACCATTCAGAAATTCAGGTTTTCCAATCCCGAAAATCCCGGGATTGACGTTGAAAAATCCCGTTATTGTTGGGTATCAAAAATGAACCGGGATCCCGGGATTGACATCTCTAGCTATTAAGGATTTAGCCCGTTTAAGCATTAACTAATAATGTTTAAATGAACTTTAACTGACCTGTGAAAGCATTGCAGAATGGTTTCTTCCTTTTGGGATCGAATATAGCAGCCAAGTCTGAATCGTCTACCTGAAAAATGAAATAAGAATCAATTTTCCAAGTTCATGAGTAGTGAGAAATTGATAATATTCAAAACAATCCTAGAATATTCTAGAAATCCTAAAGTGATTCGACTTTAGACTATCGCAAGGTATAGACTATATTGATACCTACTACATAAGATCGTGATACTGTTTCAGAATTGACATTGATTCCGAATAGGCAGTTTTATTGAGATAAAACTCTGGTTTGGTGAAACTGGACATAAGATGAAATGATAAATTTATTATTGTATGCTTTGTGAGTTATTCGATTAGTTACCCTCTTCTGAATGATGACGTCATCGCAGTTGGTGGGTTGTGTGAGGAGACAGAGCAGGGCAGCCATCGCACAAATCACGGCTACATGCGGCTGCATCTTTCAATTCACCTGAAACACAGTAATTGATATTCAAGAGTCTCTCTCATCTATCTATAATTTATAATGAAGAGAAGTATTGGCTTATTCACTTACGGGATACATATTTCAATTATTATTGTTGAATCAGATATGCCGGTAAAGATAATCAATTATCCTCTAAAGGAGAGAGTGTCAAGGCTCGGCAACACTGTTCTCCTATCATTCTCCACTGCTATTATAATGTGGACAGAGATGAAAAATCAAAAGCAGGAAAGGGGTTGAGGAGAAGAGCAGTAGAAGATAAAGGTGGAAAAGTGAGTACCAGGAGAAAGACGAAGAAGAAGAAGAAGAAGAAAAAGAAGAAGAAGAAGAAGATGATTATGGTGATGAGAAATGGAGAAAGAATACTAGAGAAAAGAAAAAGGAGAAGGATAAGAAGATGAAGAAGAAGAAGAAGAAGAAGAAGAAGAAGAAAAAAAGAAGAGGAAGAAGAAAAGAGCAGAGGAAGAATGCTGTTATTTATAAGCAGTGCTGCTGAGAGCATGAAATGAATTCAACTATACATGTTTGCTATACATGTTTGCCATACATGTTTGCTATACATGTTTGCTTGACGGAATACATGTTAGTATTCAATCATTTTCACTTGTTCTGCATGTTTTTTGGGATGATAGGAACTTATTAATCACAAAAGATCATTATCATTTCTGATTAAATGGAATCAATTCCATTCAATAATGGAATGAATGAATAGATAAATCATCATCATCATCATCATCAAAATTCTGCAAAACTGGTGCAGTCATTTGAAGTTGACTGCAGTAAACCACCCCGAAGACTTCTGCTACTGCAAATATTGTCAACAAGGTTAACAGCTGGATGGAAATTCGATGAGAACTACTCCAAAAACTTTTTGCCATGCCAGGAATCGAACCCGGTACCTTCTAATTTCAAGTCAGGTATGCTCACCCTTACACCACTCCATGATGTTTCAAAAGCAGCTGTATTGCAATCAATTTTCCCAAATAATGAAAATTGTTTGACCAGCGACCGTTTATACACACACGAAGCTCCATTTTCTCTCGTTATTGTTTCTTTATGTTCTACCAGAGAACAGAAAAAACATGTTTTTACTTTCCTTGCCCTATTACAATAGGTAAGGAAAGTATTGCTTTCCCAAAATAATTAAGGTACCCTAATTTCAAGTTTTCTATACGTTTCAAGGTTCCTTGACTATACTTCACTATAAGGATCCGACACGAACAATTTCGATCAAATGCAATTCAAGATGGCGGCTGAGATGGCGAAAATGTTGTCAAAAACAGGGTTTTTCGCGATTTTCTTGAAAATGGCTCCAACGATTTCGATCAAATTCATACCTAAAATAGTCATTGATAAGCTATATCAACTGACACAAGTCCCATATCTGTAAAAATTTCAGGAGCTCCGCCACATCTATGCAAAATTCGATTCTAGATTCCCAATTATCAGGTCTCAGATATAATTTAAACGAAAAATTTCGAGTGGAAAAGATTGAGCATGAAAATCTCTTCAATTGATGTCCAGTAACATTTTCACCTAAAACTGAAAATAAGCTTGAAATTTAAGAAAATGTGATTATTCAATTGCAAACTGTTGGAAACTGTTGATTTTATTAAATCATTCACTATGAAGAGATAACAGATCTCGCGTGTATGCAGCGTTATTGTCCTGTCACCAGCTGGCTCAGATCCTTGAATAGTAGACTTGAGATGCGCGGGAACACTAGCGTCATGTGATCAATTTTCATAACGGCAAGGAAAGTTGTGTGAGTGCGCCACACCAGAAACACTTTTCTTTTGGTTCGTGCTTTTACCCAGCTTGTTAACTCTCATCTTTTGTTATAATAGTGAATGAAGCTAGAGGGTCAAGGATTCTTTTGAGATAAGATTTATAGGGAGAGCCTCAATAAATATCAGGTGAGAAGAATCCTGTTATAAGTCTTATAGGCTACCAAGAAACTCTCTTCTTTCTCACAAGTCCTAGGAGATTCAAGAAATTGATAAATCTCTAAGAAGTGAATATCTCCGTTTTGAAGAAGTTGAACCGTTTTGGGCGTAAGCCTGTGGTACATTCCTGTATTTCATTTATTTAGAGTATGGCAGATACAGAACACATGAAGCTCATGAGTCTCAAATGTCTACATATACACTATATTTTTTCAATTTCTTCAAGATGTTGTGTGGTTTTTGGTCAGGGAAACATAAGTTTGTCTGACCGCCATTACATGCTAGTCCATTTAGCGTTACCCAATGTGCACACAACTTTTCTGTAAGTTCATTTATTTATTTATTAGGTTAGCACAAATAATACAATGATCGGAAAAGAAAAAAACTGGCTATTGCCCAGAACTTTTTCAATTTCCCAATTTAGTTTCAAATTATCCAAATATTATACATATTTGTGTAGTTATGAATGATTAAATAAATCTCCCAAAATCTATGATCATAATAATCGAAGATCTACTGTGCTTGATTATCAGCAACATTTGCGAAGTTCTCTATGCCCGGTTTCATCAATTTATGTCGTTCAAGACATCTGAACTTGGTCAAACCGGGTTCGCTTTACATGTGTACACTGGAATTATCGATAGTAAAGGTCATTCCACACAGCACGTGGCGTGCGTGGCTGGACGCACGCTAGCTATTTTTCAAAACATCGCTTCCCAGCTAATCAAATGAAGCAATTCACATAGCAGCCACGGCCACGCGGCAACGCTTGCTATACTAGCCACGCGGGGCTACCGTTCGCTCTCTGAGCGATCTTTTCAAACGTGTCCGGCCACGTTTTGGTCCGAGCATGCGCAGAACGTATACTAGACGTATACTATCGTATAGAAAGTATACTATAATTGTCAGCCTCAAGGTCGCGCATTAAATGATGGAATTCGCCATAGGTCTTCCTTTTTTTATTGATGTACGGACCCACTGGTCCCGTGCTGTCACCGAATACAATAAAACCAGCTCATTATCACTACTATTGCTGCTGCTGGAGTCATCAAACCAAGGTAAGCCACAAGAAAGTCCAGCCACGCACGCCACGTGCTGTGTGGAAAGGCCTTAACTATCTTCATAGAAACTATTATGCTCCAGTGCACTTGGCATTTCTCTTTATGTTTAAATGTTTATTGACCGAGCGAAGTGAGGTCTAAGATTCAAGTTGACGGTTTGGCATTTCTCTCAATGTTTAAATGTTTATATGTTGCGCATGAACGGCGAAACGCGGTAATAGATTTCCATGAAATTTGACAGGTATGTTCCTTTTTTAATTGCGCGTCGACTTATATACAAGGTTTTTGGAAATTTTGCATTTCAAGGATAATATAAAAGGAAAAATGAGCCTCCTCCATACGTAAGTATTAGAGTAAAAAACACACTACAGAATTATTCATCATAAATCAGCTGACAAGTGATTACACAGATGTGTGGAGAAGCCAGTCTATTGCTGTATTTCCATAAGGTCTATAGTTTAAATCAGGTACTTGTGGATGAAAGAACACTGCGTGAGGTCTACTGTTCACAGAACTACTAGTATAAAAGGAAAAAGGAGCCAATATTACCATACACCAATATTACCGTAAAAATCATACAAGAGAATTATTCATCATAAATCAACTGTCTAGTGGACTATATTACTACCCGTTCAAAAACATCGAACATCTTGAAAATGTATCTTGCCATCAACGTTAGTAGACAGTTGTCTACTAACTTTGTCTTTCCATAAGCTGAGGCCATGAATCTAGTTTAGAGTTTGGAGCTATTGATAGAAAAATTTTTTTACCCATTTTTATTTTCCAATCTGATGATCAAAATTGCAACAAATATTATTGAAAAGAAATTGAAAGGTGAGAAATTAAGTTTGTAGGATATCAGCATTATGGTAGTTTATTCTGTTAATTTCAACACACCGATTTTTCGCCAACACGACAACACAGAATGTTCTCTGATGGGTTGATTGGATTGACGTATCGACGGCAGCCAGACCTGATAACAGCGCTCACACTCACATTCCGGGACGACACGTCACAGTTGTACGATAGGACAGAAAGCTCTATGTTTATTTAGGATTTTTTCTAGACATTTTAAGTAGATCAATTATTTATTATCTTTTGAGAAAGCATAAAAACAGGTCAATGTAACTTACTGAGCGCGAGGTCTACTGTTCACAGAACTACTAGTTGTAAATTGAACCTATTTGACCATGTTCAAATGTTTTGACCGAGCTTAGTGAAGCCCGACATTAGTATAATTATCAAACAAGATCAGTCAAAACTATTCGAAAGAAAGTGTAAACCTTCCTTATAGGTATATATAGAATACTCCTAATTCTCCGTTTGAAATGTTTATCATTCATCTATCTATCTTCTATCTATATATATAAAAGCGAAACGGCACTCACTCACTGACTGACTGACTATCTGACTGACTGACTCACTCACTCACTCGCAGAACTAAAAATCTACCGGACCAAAAACGTTCAAATTTGGTAGGTATGTTCACTTGGCCCTTTAGAAGCGCACTAAGAAATCTTTTGGCAATATTTTAACTCTAAGGGTGGTTTCTAAGGTTTTAAAGTTCGTCTTTTAGCATGTATATTCTACTTATTCTCTTAATTATAATTGAAAAATGTCCATACCATATGTTAATATAGAACTATAATCTAGAGAGAGTACCTCTTCGAAACAGTTGTTTACTGGTAACTAAATTAATAATTTTGTCAGGTTGGCATTAAGTTGAGTTGACTTTGTTAGGTTGGCACCAAGTTGAAGATTGAAATGCATTTTTCGCGGAAAAATTAATTGGGCACTGCGACTTCAATCAGATCCATTCCTGGGAATATTATATTACTAACCATCAGGCTCGCTTCGCTTGCCATATTCGTTTAGCCAGACGTTTAGTCTGGACCCCCGACTGGATCGTCCTAACATATGATCGTTCTACAAATGAAAAATACAGGCGAGCGAAGTGAGCCTGCTGATCTCATTCTTGCACGATCCACTCGGGGGTCCAGGGGGCGGAGCCCCCTGGCTAGATGGATATGGCGAGCGAAGCGAGCCTGACGGCTAATGTTCATATGATGTTAAAAATTCATGGAGTCATTTCAAAGATTTTCCTACTAGATTCAATTGATCTGAACTTTGTTTTGAAGCTCCGTTATAATGGAGAATCATTCTTAGTCCAAAATCTTTTTCAATCTTATCTAATGAGAGTTTTGTTACTAGATTAGAATCGTGGGGTTTAAGTGATTAAGTTGAGACGAGACCATGTTCGGTATTTTTTCTGGCGCCAACTCAATACGCTTATCGGAGAGCTTTATGCCCTGCCGATTCTGAAAACGCCGCCTGGAAACGCAAAAGACGGCTACTATTGTCTCGCCCTGATTGTTCATGAAGAAACAGAATAAAAAATCTTCATCAAGAATTCTAGATCTTTATGAAAAATACAATTTTCTTGTAAATAAAGCACTTGTGAGAGAATTTTCAACCAACAAACAGGCTCTCTTTGATCAGTATACAGAGACTATGAACATTACAGTGTATCAACAATCATTGTCCTGATTCCAGCCAATCATTTTCAGGTCATTATCAGATTGGCTGTCACTTTCAGGTCACAAAACATCATGTGCTACCCACTTTGCGCTCATGAAATTCATCTGGTTTCGAGCGTTTATGAACTTAATTATTGAAAGCCGGGTTTGAAATGAGCTTCCAGTCGACTGCTAATTGGGAACTACTAGAGAGAGGTCCACGTTATAATGACAGTATTTGATCAACATTGGTGTTTATATCCTTGTCTATCATTCGACAAAGCAGATAGCGATTTCCTTTTTTACCAAAGCAACGTTGTATTGGCAGTATTTTATGTACATTAGTGTAGCTATCCTTGTCTATCATTCGACAAAGCAGATAGTGATATCCTTTTCTAGCACCACAACGTTGCAGGATCGTTCTTTAACATGTAGAAATATAATTTACTAGCCGTCAGGCTCGCTTCGCTCGTCATATCCGTCTAGCCAGGGGGCTCAGCCCCCTGGACCCCCGTAAGAAAATGAGATCAGCGGGCACGCTTCGCTCGCCATATCAGGCAATATAATATTCCCAGGAATAGCTCTGATTGAAGTAGCAGTGCCCAATCAAATTTTCCGCGATAAATGCATTTCAATCTTCAACTTGGTGCGAACCTAACAAAGTCAACTCAACTTAATGCCAACCTGACAAAATATTAGTTTAGTTACCAGTTAACAACTGTTTCGAAGAGGTACTCTCTCTAGATTATAGTTCTATATTAACATATGGTATGAATTATAATTAAGATATTGGAATAAGAAGAACATACATGCTAAAAGACGAACTTTAAACCCTTAAAAACCACCATTAGAGTTCAAATATTGCCAAAAGATTTCTTAGTGCGCCTCTAAAGGGCCAACTGAACATACCTACCAAATTTTAACGTTTTTGGTCCGGTAGATTTGTAGTTCTGCGAGTGTGTGAGTCAGTGAGTGAGTGAGTGCCATGTCGCTTTTATATATGCATATAGATTTACAAAATATTTTATCTCCATGATTGAAAAATATTTTTCCTACAGTTACCTTGGAAAGTGACCATTCCTGCACTGATTACAGAACGCGAAGAATCAGTTTTTCGCTCTAGTGCGCAAAGTATTACTTTGCGTACTCTTAATACTTTGCGTATTATCTTGCAGCCATCCTAATCAGCTGTTGACATTGTTGGCGTGTATTTTGAATGCGAATTTGTTCTATCTATATTTTTTCTGATTCTCAAATGAATAAAAATGAGAACTCATTAAATTATACATTTTGAATATTATTATTCATTATTTCAAATAATATTTTTTTTTTCATTCATAAATTGATTGGTTGAAAAATGATTCAGATAATAAGATTTACTCAAAATTATTCAAATTTTCAAATTTATTGGATTAATTAAATTTTTGATTTGAATAAATTATCGATTATCAATTTTCAATTGGATTATCAAGTTTAAAATAAATGAAAGCTATTATTAATAACTAAATTATATAGACAAACATTTGATGGTTTTCAGCCATCATTTTACCCATAATCAACCATATTCAATTGTAACTGTAGGAAAAATTTAACGTGAAATACGTGAGTAAAGTTCCTCTGCTGCACTCAAGAAATCATTCCGCCCTCGCCTACGGCTCGGGCGTAAACGTTTCTTTCGGTGCAGCAAACTGTCACTTTGCGCGCTTGTTGCACAAATAACTATTCCAATCATTGAAAAATGTCATTTATTTCTCATGAATTGACTATAATTGATCGTTTTAAACAAGAATGAAAAGTGAACAGTTCATGTTGCATCAGATATAACAGTATCAGCTATCCTCTATAGAAGGCAGAGACTAGGCAGAGAATCGCCAACGCTGTTCCTTTATCTTCCTCTACTGCCATTATACCGTGGACCTCACAATAACAAATTTAATTGATTTCACGCTTGACGGCTGGTGAATGATCGATTTTTCAATGCAATGCAGGCATTGCATCTCATCAAAGTTTAATGTTCATGATTGGAAACATAACCGGTGTCAATTTGTCAAGTTTTCACTGGAGCTAAATTAATTTGTCGAATTTTCATTGAATGGCTGAATCAAGTTTCGAATTTTCATTGAGCAGCAAATAATATCCTATAAAGCGCATAATATGTCTATTTGCACAAATATTGTATATGAGTAATGTAGTCTATGAAATATTTCGATCAGGCAATTCAAAATTCAAGCTCTCAGATCGACTTATTTAAATAAATTCAATTTAAGGTAATTTGAGCTTTTAATGAATCCCACCCTGTCATATAAACTGGATTGCTCCACTCAATATCAATTATTCATCCAATTATTGATGGCATAATCAATCAGAGAGAATTAGCACAATAAATATAAAAAATAGATATCAGTCAAATATGAGATATAGATCTATATAAAAAGCTCATTGATTCATCAAGGAAGTAAATCAATTTAAGTAAGTCTTTAGGATAGATAGTGGAGGGCGTTTACTGTGCAGATTCAAACTTTCCACTTCCAATAACTGTGGTTTTTCCTATCAGAATTGAAGTTATTGAAGTTTTTCAAGAGAATTGTTAAATAGTGATATGTTGTGAGACCGAATAAATTCTCCAAAATTTATACTTTACAGGAAAATTCAAGAAAATTTATAAGTATCATACCTTGTGATTCTCGTATTCTCATATACATTTTTCTCACATTCTTAGAGAATACGAGAAGGAAAGGCTGGATTCCAACCAAGAACAAATATTTGCACAGATAGTGATGGCAATCTTGTAGGAGGGGAAGAACAAGTCATTGAGCGGTGGAGAGAATATTTCAATGAATTGCTTGGAGGAATAGCTGAGGAGGATCTACAACTGGAATGCAATCAAATAGGTCCAGAACCATTCATTGAAGACCCTCAGATACATGAAGTAGAGGAAGCCGTTGAATCACTGAAAAATAATAAGGCCCCAGGGGAAGATACAATAACTGCAGAAATGATAAAGGCCGGTGGTCCACACCTTCTCAAAGCTTTACATAGTTTATTGTTAAAATTTGGAGAGAAGAAGAATGCCTGAAGATTGGCGGATGGCGGTAATCTGCCCTATCCATAAGAAAGGAAGCAAGACTGACTGCTCAAACTATAGAGGTATCTCCTTATTGAATATTGCTTATAAAGTCCTAACCAAGATAATAGGTAGAAGGTTGATGCCTTATGTGGAAGAAATTTTAGGGGACTACCAAGCTGGATTTAGACCAAACCGATCATGCACAGACCATATATTCACTATCCGTACAATCTTGGAAAAATGCTATGAGTATAATATTGATTTGCACCAATTATACATAGATTATAAGCAAGCATTTGATAGTGTGAAAAGGAATAGTCTGTTAGCAAGTATGATTGAATTCGGTATACCTGGCAAACTTAAAAGATTAGTGAGAATGACTTTGAAAGGTACAAAGTACCGAGTGAAGATCCAGGGAAGCCTGTCCAACAGTTTCTTGGCAAGTAATGGACTTAGACAAGGAGATGTATTATCAGCCATGCTATTCAATATTAGTTTGGAAAAGGTTATACGGAGTTTGACAGTTAATCCAAATGGAACCATCATGGATAGGACTCTACAATACATGGCATACGCAGATGATGTGGTCCTACTAGCAAGAAATAAAAGAGCCCTACTGGAAGGATTTGACCAACTTAAGACTGGATCTGAGCAAAAAGGTCTCAAAATTAATAATAATAAGACAAAATATATGCACAATAGTAGAAAAAATACCCAAGGGAATGAAAGACGTTTTGTGTTTGGAGACAGTAGTTTTGAGAAGGTTGAGGAATTCAAATATCTGGGAGCTGTAATAACACAAAAAAACGAAGTCCAATAGATATCAAAGCTAAAGTATCAGCTGGGAATAGATGTTATTATGCTTTAAAAACTTTTATCAATTCCCGACTTATCTCAAGAAGGCTAAAAGTGCAAGTTTACAACACTGTCATAAGACCAGCCGTACTATATGGTGCAGAAACCTGGGTACTTACTCAGAGGGACGAGACCATACTCAATGTCTGGGAAAGAAAGATCCTCCGAAAAATCTACGGACCCACCTATAGTGATGGAGAGTGGAGGATCCGCACTAACCAAGAGTTGCGAGAGCTCTACAACAGCCCAGACATTGTAGTTGAAATAAAAATGAGACGTCTAGGTTGGTTAGGACATGTGGAGCGCATGGATGACTCAAGGAGCGCAAAGAAAGTCCACAGAATGAATCCTGGAGGAAGAAGACTGAGGGGAAGACCAAGAATGCGTTGGATTGACGACGTGGAGAATGACTTGAGGCAGATGGGTATCAGAGGATGGAGAAGGAAAGCTCAAAATCGGGACGAATGGAGAGGCATACTGCGGGAGGCCAAGACCCTCAATGGGTTGTAGAGCCGAGGAGTAAGTAAGTATACCTTGTGATTATGTCGCAGTAATGTATATTGCGATAAGTATTTAATTCTTTATTCATTTATACAAAAAGTACATTATCAAAATGATAGGGAGAGGAAAATAAGGCAACCTTGTGCTATTCCTCTCCCAAATTTGGATAACACATAGTCTGAAATAGGTTGTCTCGTAGTTCTTCAATTCACAAAATTTTTAGTCAAAAATCAAAAGTATTTTCACAAAGTAGATTTTCAAATTTAGATGCTTGAGAACTGAGCATAGGAGAAATATTTCACATCGTTATAACTAAAATAGGAATTATTTACATATCAAAATATAATTTTGAGGAATTACCGAAAAACAAACTTGATAACTGTTTTTGCTTCCATATTGATTTGGCTGAACCCATAATCTCTCTAGAAATTTTTGTTATAACTAAAATGGGAAATATTTACATATTAAAATATAATTTTGAAGAATTACCGAAAAACAAACTTGATAACTGTTTTTGCTTCCATATTGATTTGGCTGAGCCTATAATCTCTCTAGAAATTTTTGTTATAACTAAAATGGGAAATATTTACATATTAAAATATAATTTCGAAGAATTACCGAAAAACAAACTTAATAACTGTTTTTGCTTGCATATTAATTTGGCTGAGCCTATAATCTCTCTAGAAATTTCGACAAAATTTTCAATCAAGATCTCTGTTTTTAGTCAAGTCGAGTAGGACTTATTTTCGTAAAAAATCAAAATCACCTGATGACAAGAGGCGAGAGTATTCCTGAAGAATATCACGAGACAAATATGTTCATGAATACGAAATACTATTCTCTTTGCACTGAGTTCTCCAAGGAGTGGAGTGAACTTTTGATTTGTCCATACACTCCGTTCGTCGTTTTTTCTTTTGCTCGATAATAACTCCAGTTTTGGTTTGTATTCTCTGATCAAACAAAGTGAACACAATCGCAAGTTCATTCACGTTAGAATCGTTTTTCTGTTCAAACAAATAACCAGCCTTCTTTTTCGATATTCATAATATGAAGTAGTAGTCTTGAACGAACAAACAGTCATTCAGAAAGAAAATACACGTATTTTTCAATATACTCATATTTTCTTTCCTACTCTCAATAGAGGAAAACTATTGAAATACCTGTAATGAGAATATGGGAAATTCAAATTTGGCATGTTTCAGAAGGATGTCACGTGACATTTGAGCTACAATAGTCCTCAAAGTCATTATTTTCTCTCCTATCCTCAAGAGAAGGAAACCATTGACATACCTGGAATGAGAATCTAGGAAATTCAAATTTGGTATGTTTTAGAAGGATGTCACATGACATTTGAGATCCAGCTGTCCTCAAACTTGATTTTTCATGAAATACCAATAAATGCTACAGATGAAAATGAGTTACTACTCTCAACAAGATCTGTGGTTTCGACAATTTTCTATAGTCTTTTCATTCAATATTGAGATAAAAATAAGATTCTATAGAGATGGAAGAGTTTGAAGATTAGAATTTGCTAAAGATGAAAAAGAGATAATATTGATAATGATAATAAGTATTAGCTGGAGATAATAATAAGATTGGACAGGAGAGGATAGGAGAGAATTGAATAGATTAAATAAAGATAGAAGAAATAGGGATCAGAATTTGCTAGAAATAAAAATTAGTTTGGATTCGAAAGATTTTTCAATTTCTTCCAAAGATCATAACCAAAGTAACGAGCTCTATAGTGAGGTCAACGTTTTAATGGCAGTGGAGAAAGATGGGAGAACAACGTTGCCGATCCTCTATCTTGTCAATGCCTTCTATGGACGGTAGCTAATACAGGTTTATTGATGTAATATTTAAGTTCATTCTAGTTTGGAATAATCAATTATATTTTATTAAGCAAGAAATTATATTTTTCAATAATTCCATAATGAATCTTCATAATTTATTAATATAAGATATATTGTTGATTAATTATCAATATTCCACATTGTTGAAAGAAGATCTGGCAACAGAGCAAAGCGAGAAAGAGATAACACTATCCGCTTTGTTGAATGAGAGACAAGGATAGCAATATCATCGCTAATTAAACACTGCCATTATAACGTGGACCTCAAAATATTGATAAAAATGAGTCTCTACTTTTGATGAATCTGTGGTTTCGACAATTTTCTTTTCATTATTATTATTATTATTATTATTATTATTATTATTATTATTATTATTATTTTATTATTATTATTATTATTATTATTGAGATGGAGAAGGGATTGAATAGAGATGGAAGAGATTGAGATTGGTATTTGCTAGAGATGAAAACGAGATTGGATAGAGATGAAAGAGATAAAGATTGTAATTTTCTAGATATATTAATGAGATTGGATAGAGACAGGAGAGGATAAAATAAAATGGATTGAATAGAGATTAGACTCTGTTAGAAATGTAAATGAGTTTGGATACAAAAGGTTTTTCAATTTCTTCCAAAGACCGTACATAACCAAGATAACTGAGCCTTGAACTATATTCAAAGTTGAATAAGACTTTAAAAGCCTGCATCACGTACCTCTAGACTCGTTTGAGGTATAATAAAGGAGTTCAAATACGTTTCTCAAAGTTCAAAACTGATATGTACTGTGCTGAACTATCGACCATATTTAGCTTGTTCTTTCAATTTGTCTCAAATTCAGCTCAGCTAGTAATCGATTAAGAAGTGTGCACATGTTGAATATTAGGTTCATAGTGATTTGAATTGAAGAATCATTGATGAGAGATTGAAATAATAAATTGGAAGCTGCATTTCTTCAAGTGCTAATTAATGAATAATAATTTATTATTAAACGAAAATCCCAATTAAAAGCTGTAAATCACCTCGAAGACTACTGCTACTGCAAATATTGACAACAGGGTAAACAGCTAGATGGAAATTCTAGTTCTAGTATTTTTTTACTAGATGGTATTATTTTTACTTCTTATTTTTAATCGATACTTTTTTTAAAGATGTTAATTCAGTTAATTACTGATTCTTCATCTTAATTACCATTAACTTTGACGAACTATTATTACTTTGAACAAATTTTACATTCAATTATATTGATTCAAGAATTGAATTAACTGATTTCCCAACTGAATTACCATAAACTTGATGCAATTGTTTTTTATATAATAATTAATTTTGAAGAATATTAGCTGAGTTATCTCTGATTGATTATTATTAAAGGAATATCCCAATTAAATGCTGTAAATCACCCCGAAGACTTCTGCTACTGCAAATATTGACAACAGGGTAAACAGCCAGATGGAAATTCGATGAGCACTACTACTCAAAAATGATGTGTCAGCCCGGGAATCGAACCCAGTTGATTGTCAGAAATTGTCAGTTTGATTTGAGGATAAGCATTCTTGACTGGCAATTAGGAGGTACTGGGTTCGATTCCCGGGCTGACAAATATTTTTTTGTATTGTAGCGCTCATCGAATTTCCATTTAGCTGTTTACCCTGTTGTCAATATTTGCAGTAGCAGAAGTCTTCAGGGTGATTTACAGCATTTAATTAAGTTTTTTCGTTTAATAATAATCAATCAGCAATAACTCAGCTAAAATTTTTCAAAATGAATCATTATATGAAAAACAATTGCATCAAGTTTATAGTAATTCAGATGGGAAATCAGTTGATTCAATTCTTGAATCAATATAATTGAATGTAAAATTAGTTTATGAATAATAGTTTATCAAGTTAATGGTAATTAAGATGAAGAATTAGTAATTAACTAAATCAACATCTTCAGAAAAATTATCGATTGAAAATAAGTAGTAAAAAATACCATCTAGTAAAAAATACTAGAATTTCTATCTAGCTGTTTACCCTGTTGTCAATATTTGCAGTAGCAGAAGTCTTCGGGGTGAATCACAGCATTTAATTGGGATATTTGTTCAATAATAATTATACATCAATTAGCATTTGAAGAAATGTAACTTCCTATTTATTCCCATCTGTGATGAAACTCTATAGTTGGGTCAAAAAAATTATGAAGGCAGTGGAGAAAATAGAACAGTATTGCCAATTCTCTGTCTTGCCACTGCCTCCTTAGAGGAGAGATGATACCAGTATATCTAATGTGATATCACTTCATTCTTGTTCAACATAATTTATTCTTTTTTTATTTAACAAAATATTCTTCAATGATTGAATATTGAACTCTCATAATTGAGATTAACTTAAATATCTTGCTGATTGATTATTTTCCACATTGTTGAAAACAATTTATAGTACGGTCCACGTTATAATGGCAGTGGAGAAAGATAGGAAAACAACGTTGCCGATCCTCACTGCCCTGTCAATGCCTTCTTGACGATAGCTGATACAGGTTTATTAATGTAATATTGATTCTCCATTCTCGTTTAAAATAATCAATTATATTTTTTAAGAAAGGGATTATATTTTTCAATAATTTCATAATTAAGATGAAATATTTTGTCAGTTAATTATTGATTCTACATTGTTAAAAGCCGATCTGGCAACAGAGCAAAGCGAGATAGATAGCCGTATCCGCTTTGTTGAATGATAGACAAGGGTAGCAACACCATTGTTAATCAAATTTTGCCTTTGTAAGGTGGATCTCAGTATAGTGCATTCTATATCGAAATCACCAATATTTTTCTAATATGCCATACAAATGTGACTTTGTATGTGACTTATGACACTAACGTTTCAACTTTCTGAAAAACATGGTTCGCCAAGAAACAACGAATATTGGTTGTTAAAAACAAAAATTCCTCCCTCTATAGCTTCTTGTAGCATCCTGCCTCGAACAAATAAAGTGCTTCAATTTTTTCCAAAGGTATTATTTCCCTCTCAGATAATGCACCGTTTATTCATACCGTAAGTGGGGGTTTTATCTCTTAGTCTCAGAAGCAAATCGCTGTGTGGGTGGGTTCAGAGAGAGAGAATACAATATAGAGAGAAAATGGGAGAAAAAGAGGAAATACAAGAGAGAAAATGAAAGAAGGAAAGGAAATTAGAGAGAGAGAAAATGACAGAGAGTACATGAAAGAGAAAAAATAAACGGGGATGGAAAATGGAAGAAGGAGAGGAAATACAAGAAATAAAGAAAATATAAGAGCTACAGGATATACAAGAGATAATGATAGGAAAGAAAGAAAAGAGAAAAACAAGGAAGAGTGAAAATGAAAGAAGGAGATGGAATAAAAGATAGAGATAGAGAGAGTGTGAGAGAGAGAGAATGCAAAAAGACATAAAATACAAGGAAGAGAGAAAATGGAAGAAGGAGAGGAAATACAAGAATTTAAGAAAATATAAGAGTGACAGGAAATACAAGAGTGAAAGAGAATGCAAAAATGAGAATGAATACAAGGAGGATAGGATGTAGGAGATGGAGAGGGAATACAAGAAAGAGTGAGAGGATGCAAGAAAGAGAAAAAATACGAGAGAGAAATTGGTAAAAGAAGAGGAAAAACAAGAAAGAGAGAGAGAGACAGAGAGTATGCAATAAAGAGAGAAAATTCGAGGAGGAGAGAAAATGAAAGAAGGAAAGGAAATACAAGAGAGAGAACATATTGGAGAGACAGGAAATACAAGAGAGGAAGAGAATGCAAGAAATAGAATATTCAAGGAAGAGAGAAAATAAGAAAGTAGAGGAAATACAAGAGAGAAACTGAGGGATTGATTGATTTATTGAGTACTTTATTTATGTAGATTACAATATATACTGGCTTATACACTTATATACAATAGCTTACAATACAGCAAAATTATAGATGAATTTACATAATATAGACTAAGGAAATAATTATTGAACTGTATATGAAATGAAAAAGCAATTTGTAGTATAATAACTATAGATAATAATCATATTGTTATGCATCTACATAAATTGGCGGAGCTTTGGACATATCAATGTTCATTCTTCGGAAAGAATATTAAAAATATCCTCCCCACTAACTCTCTACCAAAAGGGAGAGAGAGGGTGAGAATGCAAGACAGAGAAAAAATACAAGAAACAGAGCTAAAATACGAAAGAGGGAGATGGAATACAAGAGGAAAATACAAGAATGGGATAAAATACAAGAAAGAAAATATGAGACAAAGAGAAAATGCTTGTACTTTATCTCTGGTCGGATGCCGTGTGACGAATATATGATAAGAGCATTATGAGCTCTGGAAAAAGGGAACAAAAGAATTGTGCTTCAGTTTTGAAAAATCGACAATCATTAATGCGTCCTGCAAAGTTGAAAGTTATTATCCCAGCTGGAAGCTTGAGCTTTCACAGTGAATGGAGCAATTGTTATGTGCTCTGCTCATATCTGCATACTCCTGCTTTTTGGAGATAGTCAGTCTACCTGCTGTAATCCATTAACATCTTCTACCACTTTTTTCTAGGTAGAAAAGGAATCTGTGATCCATCACGATTCTCTGCCACTTTGTTTCAGATGAAACAGAAAGAAGTGATCATGGAACAGAGAAGAATGTATGTGTAATGTATTGTGCTAAAGTGAGAGAAGAAATATGATTAAGGGCCGTTTGCACAGTGTACATTGCTAAACTCGATTAAGTTAATCGAGTTTAAGTTAATCTGAAAGTTTAAACTTGAATCGGTTTTCTCAGTGCATTCACTAATCCAGTTCAAGTTAAACTAGTTCAGCGTTGAGTTGGTAATAGAATGTCATCGTTTGTAATATCAGGTAGGCTGATTTTTACAGGAAATTTGTTAATTTGTTTACAAACCATCAGTAAATTGAGGTTATGTAGCTACTATTTTAGTATTTTCTTGTTTTTGTTCAAAATCCACAGAGCTGTTAGTAAGCTGTACGGTTATAAAAGTTTGAAAAGCAATCAAGAAATTCTTTAAAAACTTATGTTTAGTTGGCACCAGAAAAATATATTTAGAATGTAAGATAAAAAAGTTATTTTCTTACGCTTGAATCTACAGTACTACGGTCTTTCTCGTTTATTAGAAATCTCTCGAAAGCAATATATCTCAGTTATGTGTTATTAGAAACATGTTTTCTAATCGAAGACCACTGTTAAAAATTGTCTCAATTTCTATCAAGTGGTAAATTCAATCAAAATACTAAATTGGCGGCTGCTGTACACAAGCAAAACCGTTAAAAAAATTCTCCAGAAATTTAAATTATTTGTTTTTTGCCCAATCTTTCTCAGTTTCAAAATTTCTTCGCAGTCATCTTTATCAATCGCATTGAAAGCTTCTATCAATTCCTCCATTACAATTATTTTTACATTCAAATTACGATTTTACTATAACCTTAACAAATAATAATTTATTATCGTCTACAGAAGCATTAAACAACTGTCGAAAAATAATTTACTATCAGCTGTTTCCCCATCAAATCTTTACAGATTTCAAATCAATCAAAATTATTTGGTTTAAACCTCCTGCTTTGGAGGTTTAAACTTTCCCAGAGTTAAAACTCAATACAGAGTTTAAACTGATAATGTGCAAACGGAATTTTAGTTTAAACCAAAAAAATCCAGATTTGGTTTAAGCTTTAGCTTAAACTTATACTGTGCAAACGCCCCAAGTGCTCATATTTGGGTTTCTAAAACTATAGTGAGGTCCATGTTATAATAGCAGTGTTTGATTAGCGATGATATTGCTATCCTTGTCTATCATTCAACAAAGCGGATAGCGCTCTCTCTTTCTCGCTTTGCTCTGTTGCCAGATCGGTTTTTAACAATTTAGAATTGATAATTAGTTTACAAAATATGTAATCTTAATAATTTAAGAGAATTCATTATGAAATTACTGAAAGTATAATTTCTAGGTTAATAAAATATAATTGATTGTTTTAAACGAGAATGAACAGTTAATATTACATCAATAACCTGTATCAGCTACCGTCCATGGATGGCATTGACAAGACAGGGGTTCGGCAACATTGGTCTTTTCTTTTTCTCCACTACCATTATAACGTGGACCTCACTATATCAAATTATTCTTTTGTAAGAAATGCTTAGATGTTTCCATGATTCTCACCAACTCAGAATAATTAAAAGATGTGGGTCTCAAAGACTACAATACAACAGTTGATGAGCGAGTTCTCCAACCCAGGGGGTCACTAGTTGAATATATCACTATAATTTCATAAGTTTTCCAAAGACTGTGCAACATGAACTTGAGGGTAGATAAAAACATCCGTTTGATTCGTTATTATGTGATTTATTTCAAGTTTTTTGTTGTGTCGACCTAACAATCCTTGACACGAGTTGTTAAGATTTTCAGAATGAATGAAATTTTATTCTGGAATGTGATAAGGAACGCTATGATTGGCTGACAAGAAGACAGAGCTACTTCACAGTGCTGGCCTCTGATTGGTGCAATGTTACTCGCACAATGCCAGCACTGGCTCCTCCCATTCAGAGGCAAGTGGGAATTGCTTCCACCAATCAGAAGTCTGATACAAAGTATTTGATACGCAACACTTGAGCCTGTTCTGTATCATTGAGCCACTACTGCTATTCTGTTCGAGAAAGGATGGGAAAAAAAGAAAAAGAAGATGAAAAAAGAAGGAAAATTCAATTGAAAGAAAACTTTCAAAATGGGTCATATACAACTAGGACTCTGCATCAATGGAGGAAGAAGAAGGAGAAGAAGAAGAAGAGGGAGAAGGAGAAGAAGAAGAAGAAGAAGAAGAAGAAGAAGAAGAAGAAGAAGAAGAAGAAAAGAAAAGAAGAAGAAAAATGAGAAGCAGAAGAAGAAGAAGAAGAAGAAGAAAGAGGGGATGGAGAAGGAGAAGAAGAACAACAACAACAACAAAAACAACAAGAACAAGAAGAAGAAGAGAAGAAGAAGAAGAAGAAAAAAGGAAGAAGGAGACGAAGAAGAATAATTGAATTGAATTGAATTAAAAGATAACTTTCAAAACGGATTAAACCGTTATGGCTATATGCATCAATGGAGAAAGAAAAAGAAAATGAAGACGAGGAAGAAGAAGAAGAAAAAAGAGAATGAAGAGAATAATAAGCATTTAAATGCAATTCATTAAAGTCGCTAAACTCATAATTCCCACTTTAATTGAATAATATAGATTGACTCTTGTCGATGTGCATATTTTTAAAGATTTTTTGATCCCTCCAAACTCCCAGAAAAGCATGATATACCAACTGAGATCAAAAGACCGTGAGAAAATGCTTTTTCGAAGATTGACCATCAGATACATTGACTTATCTCCATCCAGAGCAACTGAGGATTTATCTTATGAAAGGATTTCTTGGAAACTGACTGTTTTAACGAAATCTCTTTGAAAATATTAAGCATGTCTTGAAATCTCACTCATTGGTGTTTCAATGAAATCTCTTTGAAAACATCACACTACCGAAACTCTCATGCCAATTGTACAAAAGCTTTGCATCTCTGTAATTGAATTAAATAACCCTTCAGGGTTAAATAACCCTAATTGAATTAAATAACCCTGGAATGATCCCGGTGAGTATCACTGAGAGAAATCTTCCACTCATAACAGAGGGAACGTATCTCAGGTGGGAAGAATTCTCACAATCCCTCAAAAAAGTCCCTCATTTTTCCTTCGTCAAGATTTGAAACTCCAAAGTGAGGTGCACGTTATAATGGCAGTGTTTCATTAGCAATGGTATTGCTATCCTTTGTCTATCATTCAACAAAGCGGATTGCGCTATCTGTTTCTCGCTGTGTTCTCTTGCCAGATCGTCTTTTAACAATGTAGAATTAATAATTAATCAAAAGAATACCTCATCTTATTTATGAAAATTCATTGAAAAATTATTGAAAAATATAATTTTTTGCTTAATAAAATATAATTGATTATTTTAAACCAGAATGAACCGTTAAGGTGCGTACAGATATACGCGCCGCGAACATGAGCAATTCTTTTTTAATCAGCTGACTATATCTGGTAAAAAGCTTGGCATCAGCTGATTAAAAGTGAATTGATCATGTTCGCGGTGCGTAAATCTGTACGCACCTTATGAATTTCCTACATCCATATTTAGGTGTGATATTAATATCTGTATTTTTACAGAAACGGTATAAGATATAGATATAAAGAGCTTGGTATCAGCTGATTAAAAGTGAATTGCTCATGTTCACGGCGCGTAAATCTGTACGCACCTATAAAATTACATCTATAAACCTGTATCAGCTACCGTCTATAGAAGGCATTGACAAGACAGAGATTTGGCAAGTTGTTATCCTATCTTTCTCCACTGCCATTATAACGTGGACTCAAATATAGGAGAACGACCTGAGACTGTGCAGTTAAGTTCTCAAAAATACCCTCAAAGATCCATCATTAAAATGGCCACGCAAAAATAAACTCGATGCTCGAATTCCTTGTGAGAGAAAAATATTTAGCAGTAAGGTAATTTAGCTTGAATACCCTTTACATTAGCTTTTCAATTTTATTATTCAACATCTTCCTCTTCTTCTTCTTCTTCTTCTTCTTCTTCTTCTTCTTCTTCTTCTACTTCTCCTCCTCCTCCTCCTCATCCTTCTTCTCCTTCTTCTCCTCCTCCCTCTTTTTTTCTTCTACTTGTCCTTCTCCTTCTTCTTTCTCTTCTTGTTCTTCTCTATTACCTACTTATTCTCCATCCTTCTCTTCCTCATCTTCTCCCTCCTCTTCTTCTTCTCTTCCTCCTCCACCTCCTTCTCCTCCTTCTCCTCCTCCTCCTCCTCCTCCTGCTCCTTCCTCTTCTTCTTCTCCCTGTTCTTCTCCTCCACCTCCTCCTCCTCTTCTTCTTCCCCCTCTCATCCATCTTCTTCTTCTTCTTCTCCTCCTTCTTCTTCTTTTTCTCCTTCTTCACCCTTACCTCCTCATCCTTCATCTGCCTCTTTTCCTTTTTCTTCTTCATCTTCCTTCTCCCTCTTCTTCTTCTTCTTCTTCTTCTCTTCTTCTTCTTCTTCTTCTTCTCCTCCTGCTCCTTCTTCTGCTTCTCCTGCTCCTTCTTCCACTTATCTCCCTCCTTCTTCTTCATCTGCTTCTTATTTTTTTCTCCTTCTTTTTCTTTTTCTATCCAACACTCAGCAGTAAGGTACCTCAACTTGAATTTCCTTTTAAGAGAAAAATATTCACATCAACCTACCTTCCCACACAAAGTATCCTATGCTCTGAAATTCATGACTACTTAATCAACCAGAGTGGTATAAGCCAAAAGGTGCTGATATATATATTATGAGAATAGCTTGGGGCATGGAGAATAATATTATACCTTTTCTTGTTACAAAGGATTGATGTAATACTGTTGGTTATAATGGATAACCTCTAGAAGACTGGAGATTTTCTAACATTTCTTCACTATTGAGGAAACAATATACTCCCACGCAATCTCTCTGGAGTATAAAGCTGCGTACACATATTCGTGCTTCCAATCCGCACCGAGCACTCTCCTCCCTCGTACCGCCCTCGTACCGCCTTCGTACCACCATCGAACCACAGTCGAACCGCCCACGCACCCATCATGAACGTTACGGAAGATGTTAGATCTTCTCGCGTTCCCTACTACTGTTGCAACTACTGTTGCAACTACTGTTGCTCGCCGGTCGATCATCAATCGCTCTGCTGAAGTGACGTTCGGTTGCGGAGCAGAGCGACAGTCTGTACGCACCTTAAGAGCAGAAGGACCATTTTTCTCTACCTTTGGCGGAGTATCAAATTCACCTACATTAGAGTAGTCACGAATATTATAATTTTAATATAAAAGCGGAATATCACTCACTCACTGACTGATGACTCACTCACTCGCAGAACTAAAAATCTACCGGACCAAAAACGTTCAAATTTGGTAGGTATGTTCAGTCGGCCCTTTAGAGGGGCACTAAGAACGGATTTGGAAAAATTTTCAAAGATACGCCCAAAATCTGCGTTTTTCCAGCGTTTTCTCAGCTTTATCGAGAACAAATGAACAGAGAATGTTCAAATTTAGTACAGAAGCTAAGCTAGGGTGTAATAATGTTGTGTTAGAAGGAATTTGCGATAACGCCAAAGATACGCCCAAATCAGCGTTTTTTGCTTTTTCTGAGCTTTATCGAGAACAAATGAGCAGAATGGCACAGGCATTCTTTTGTCGCAAAGTACCCCAGTTAGCTCTCTCCATTTAATCCAACCTGTGTTTATTCGGCTTGAGATGTCAGCATCTATGCTTCCATCATGGCTGATTATGGAGCCTAAATATTTGCATTGAGTAACTATTGGGAGTGGAGTACCTTGCAATTGTATGTGTGCCTGCGCCTGATCATCATTGTCACCAAAGCTGCAGTGCATATAGACCGTCTTCTCTCTGCTAATTCTTAGGCCAGCTGCTTCCAGGCTGTTACGCCACAGATCAAGAGACTGTTGTAATTCTTCTGGCGTTTTTCTTATGAGAACAATGTCATCCGCATAAAGAATGTCCCAAGGTGGTGGATGCTGAATTTCTCTAGTGAGGTAGTCCATGACAAGGTTGAAGAGGAGTGGGCTCAGGACTGAACCTTGATGAACCCCAACTTCCACACTAAACTCCTCACCAATTCCAGCCGGGCTCCTGACCTTTGTTTTAGCTCCCTGATACATATCTCTTACCACGTTTACATAGTACTCTGGGACTCCTTGTGCTCTCAATGCTTGCCAGATTAAATCTCTTGGCACTCTATCAAATGCCTTCTCTAGGTCAATGAACACTAAATGCAAGTCTGCTTTATTTTCTCTGTGTTTTTCCATAAGGATTCTGACAGAGTGCACTGCATCAGTAGTGGACCTACCACTAACAAAGCCACATTGATTTTCTGTCACCGATGTTACTCCCAGCAGGCGTCTGTTCATCACTCTTTCCCAAATTTTAAATGTATGAGAGATGAGTTTCACTGCTCTGAAATTTTTACACAAACGAACGTCACCTTTGTTCTTATAGAATGGTACAATGTAGCTTCTCCTCCATTCATCTGGAATTCCTTCACTGAGCACCGCATTGAAGACCCCAGTAATAAATTTCACCCCTGTGTCATTCAGCATTTTCCACACTTCCACTGGGATCTCATCTGGCCCCACAGCTTTGTTTGTGGCCATTTCATGGAGAGCTACCCTTACCTCCTCCTCTGAAATGGACGGAATTGGCCCCATTGTCGGCAGTTCAGATTGCAGTGTCTCAATTGGAAATTCTTCATTGAGGAGATGACAATAATATTCTTTCCACCTTTTCCTTATGTCCTCATCTTTGGTGAGAAGCTGACCTTCCTCATTCTTTATAAATTTGACCATTCTGATGTCTTGACAGTTGTTGTGCCTCTGCTTGGCAGTCTTGAATATCAATTTTGAATCCTTGGTGGTCTCGATCTTTGTGTAGAAATCTTGCTCTGAAGCGGCCTTTGCCTGTGCAACAGCCCTTTTTGCAGCTTTCTTGGCCAGTTCTTCCATCAAGTAATAGACATAAAATGTTTAAATTTGGTATAGAGGTTTAGCTAGGGTATAAAAATTTTGTGATCAGGTGACTTTGATATTTCATCAAAGATACTCCCAAAATCAACGTTTTTCTCAGCTTTTCTGCGTTTTTACAGTACTTTGACTTTCTGATGGAATGAAGCATGCTCAAATGAAAAATGCAGCCCGCTGATTTCATTTCTGGACGATCCAGTCGGGGGTCCAGGGGGCGGAGCCCCCTGGCTAGATAGATATGGCAAGCGAAGCAAGCCTGACGGCTAGTAAGTTTAATAGATTTCAAAAAGTGAGAAATAATATTACAGTATCTACTCCAGTATTCAACTTCATTAAAAAAAGTTAATTGACAGAGCGAAGTGAGGTCCAAGATTCAAGTCGACGGTTTTGCATTCTTCTTTATGTTCATATGTTTAAATGTTTATATGTTGCGCATTTACAGCGAAACGCAGCAATCGTTTTCCATGAAATTTGACAGGTATGTTCCTTTTTGAATTCCGCGTCGACGTATACATAAGGTTTTTTTTTAAATTTTGCATTTTAAGGATAATACAAGAGGAAAATGTGTTCCTTCGAACACCAATATTATCGTAAAAATCAGACTATTGAATTAGTCATCATAAATCAGCAGTCTAGTGGACTATAATACTACCCGTTCAAAAACATCGAACATCTTGAAAATGTATCTTTCTCCATCAACGTTAGTAGACAGATGTCTACTAGCTTTGTCTCTCCATTAGCTAAGGCCATGGATTCTAGTTTCGAGTTTGGAGCTATAGATGAAAAACATTTTTTCTACATTTTTCTTTTTTAATCTGATGATTGTAATTGCAACAAATATTATTGAAAAGAAATTGATTTCTAAAATCATGAAAAGTGAGAAATGATGTTTGCAGGGAATCAGCATTATGGTAGTTTATTTTGTCAATTTCAACACACCGATTTTTCGCCAACACGACAACACAGAATGTTCTCTGATGGGTTGATTGGATTGGCGTATCGACGGCAGCCAGACCTGACAACAGCGCTCACACTCACATTCCGGGACGACACGTCACGGTACGATAGGACAGAAAGCTCTATGTTTATTTAGGATGTTCACTAGACATTTTAAATTGATAAATCATGTATTAATTTTTGAGAAAACATAACTACAGGTCAATGTAACTTACTAAGCGCCCTCTATAGACGGTAGCTGATACAGGTTTATTGATGAAATATTAACGGTTCAATCTCGTTTAAAGTAATCAATTATATTTTATTAAGCAAGAAATAACATTTTTCAATAATTGCATAATGAATTTTCATGATTAAAATGAGATATTTCGTTAATTCTACATTGTTAAAAGACGATCTGGCAACAGAGCAAAGCGAGAGAAAGATAGCGCTATCTGCTTTGTTCAATGATAGAAAACGATAGCAATACCATGGCCTCTGATTTGTCAATGCCTTCTATAGACGGTAGCTGATACAGGTTTATTGATGTAATATTAACTGTCTATTCTCGTTTAAAATAATCAATTATAATATTCTATTAAGCAAAAAAATATATTTCTCAATAATTTCATAATGAATTTTCATGATTAAGATGAAATTTCTTGTTAATCAATTATCAATTCTACATTGTTAAAAGACGATCTGGCAACAGAGCGAAGCGAGAAAAAGATAGCGCTATCTGCTTTTTTGAATGATAGAAAAGGATAGCAATACCATTGCTAATCAAACACTGCCATTATAGAGTAGTTGCTATTGGAGGAGTTGACTATTTTCAGAGCACTATGCACCCTAACTGAAGCATTGACGCCTCTCTCTGATGGCAGAAACCTCTCTCTCCTCATTGGTGTAAAAATATTACTTTCACCCCCACCACTTAAAATTCCAAAACCTACGCAACTCTATTGAAAGTTGATAAAAGAAGAGCTTTATTTGCAAAGCTCCCGTTTCTAGGCAGGGTCTGATCATTTTTGAAAAGTTGATCTCAATCAAGCCTTCTCGAATAACTTTGCAAGTCATTTTTTGCATTCCTCCCTTTATCTATCACACTCTCTCTCATTCTCTCTCTCCCTTCCTCTCCCTCTCTCACTCACTTTCTCTCTTGTTTTCCTTCTCTCCTTCTCGCACCACATGGCTTTTGCAAGTGATTGATTGTCAACCCAAAATTGATTGTTTAGCCGTGAACGGCGTGGAAATAGCGAAACCCAATACCTTAAATTATTACAGCGGCGCCCGTGAAGTGTTTGTATAAATGACCCCAACGTAAAACAAGCTCTTCGTAGTTCAAGTGATAATTTTGAACTGTTCAATTACCATATTTGAAGTAGATATACTCCTGATTTGACCTAGAATATTGAAGATTTGAAAATTATAATTCATATAGAATTTTATTCGTTTGACAATCACATTAACACCGAATCTGCTATCAATGTGTAAGTTCAAATTTTCTTGAATCTATATATATAAAAGTGAAATGGCACTGACTGACTGACTGACTCACTGGCTCACTCACTCACTCGCAGAACTAAAAATCTACCGGACCAAACGTTCAAATTTGGTAGGTATGTTCAGATGGCCCTTTAGAGGCGCACTAAGAAATGTTTTGGCAATATTTCAACTCTAAGGGTGGTTTTTAAGGGTTTAAAGTTCGTCTTTTAGCATGTATATTCTTCTTTTTCTCTTAATTATAATTAAAAAATGTCCATACCATATGTTAATATATAACTATAATCTAGAGAAAGTACCTCTTCGAAACAGTTGTTAACTGGTAACTAAATTAATATTTTTGTCAGGTTGGCATTAAGTTGAGCTGAATTTGTTAGGTTGGCACCAAGTTGAAGATTGAAATGCATTTATCGCGGAAAAATTGATTGGGCACTGCTACTTCAATCAGAGCTATTCCTGGGAATATTATATTACTAGCCGTTAGGCTCGCTTCGTTCGCCATATCCGTTTAGCCAGACGCTTATTCTGGACCCCCGACTGGATCGTCCTAACATATGTTAAAAAAAATGCTCAAATGAAAAACTGCTGATCTCATTCTTGGACGATCCAGTCGGGGGTCCTGGGGGCGGAGCATCCTGGCTAGACGGATATGGCGAGCGAAGCGAGCCTGACCGCTAGTCTATAATGATAATAATAATAATGGGAATAATAAAAATCTCTCACTTTTGACAACTTGATAAACTCTGAAATCTTCAATCTCATAGACCCGGTTACACGAGATCTACTAGTAATATTCTTCAAAGTTCTTCGATATGTATATCATCAAGCAACCAAAATGAAAAAGTTTTCTCAGGAAATTGTTTTTCTCGATCATTACTTTTCGAGATATGAGCGCCTAAAGTTTAAATTTTTGGGACAGAACATTTCAAATTCAGTAAGAGATAAATCCATGAGATTTGAAGGATTAATTCTTCATGGTATTGTTGATCTAATAGAACAAAAATCTCTCAATAATGTAAATTTTTGAGAAAGTTGTTCAATTTACCAAAAATAACTCAACTGAAAGTTATTTTTAGTCATTTTTGGTAAATTGAATAACTTTTTCAAAAATTGATATTTTTAGATAATTTTCTTTTATTCAATCAACAATACAATGAAGAATTTATCCTCTGAATCTCATGGATTTATCTCTCACCGAGTTTGAAATGTTCTGTCCCAAAAATTTAAACTTTAGGCGCCCATATCTCGAAAAGTAATGATCAACAAAAAAAAAATGTTTTCCTTAGAAAACTTTTTCATTTTGATAGCTTGATGATATACAGATCGAGAAAATTTGAAAAATATCACCAGTAGAAAGTTTATTTTTAGCCTTTGCACAGCCTTAACCAATCAGAGAATGCGTTCATGAAAAGACGGCTTCTCTGATTGGTTCTCGTGGAATTTATCACGGTTAAAATTTAACTGGATTTTCTGCAACTGATTCTCACACTATTGTCAAGCATAAGAAACATCAACAACCATTTGCATTTTAAATTTATTTTTTAAATATCATATCAAAGTACAATCTATATATATGAAAGCGAAATGGTACTCACTCACTCGCAGAACTAAAAATCTAACGGACCAAAAACGTTCAAATTTGGTAGGTATGTTCAGTTAGCCCTTTAGAGGCGCACTAAGAACGGATTTGGAAAAAATTCCAAAGATGCGCCCAAAATCTGCGTTTCCAGTGTTTTCTCAGCTTTATCGAGAACAAATGAACAGAAAATGTCTTAATTTACTACAGAAGCTCAGCTGGGGTGTAATAATGTTGTGTTAGAAGGAATTTGAAATAACGCCGAAGATACGCCCAAAATTAGCGGTTTTCTCAGTTCTTTCATCAAGTAATGGACAGAAAATGTTCAAATTTGGTACAGAGATTTAGCTTGGGTCTAAAAATTTTGTGATGAGGTGACTTTAATATTTCATTAAAGATACGCCTAAAATTAGCGTTTTCCCAACTTTTTTCTCAGCTTTTCTGCGTTTTCTCAGTACTTTGACTTTCTGATGGAATGAAACATGCTCAAATGGAAAATGCTGGCGAGCGAAGCGAGCCCGCTGATCTCATTTTTGGACGATCCAGTTGGGGGTCCAAGGGGCGGAGCCCCCTGGCTAGATCGATATGGCAAGCGAAGCGAGCCTGATGGCTAGTATCTAATGAAAGCCACGAACCACTTCTATAAAATAACACTTTCCTTATCTGTATAACATGTGCTCTCAGAATACGTCGATAAGTCACTCAAGCTTTATTAATTCATCACGAAGGCGATTGGGATGAGTTAATTAATTTAAAAAATGTATGCAATCGATAATGTACAGAAGAATAGAAACCCAAGGTTCATCAACTCTCATTTCGAAGAATCCTTATACTCGAATGATATTATTAAGAATGCGCGTGGGTGGACAATAGTTATTTGTGCAACTAGTGCGCAAAGTGACAGTTTGCTGCACCGAAAGAGACGTTTACGCCCGAGCCGTAGGCGAGGGCGGAATGGTTTCTTGAGTGCAGCAGAGGAACTTTGCGCACGTATTTCACATTAAGTTTTTCCTACAGTTACCATTGAATATGAAAAGTGGGTAATTATGGGTAAAATTGCCTGAAATGCATCAAATGTTTTTCTGTGTAATTTTATTATTGATAAAAACCTTAATCCTAAAATCCTAAAGTCCTCGTTGTCCTTGGTTATAATATGTAATGTAATAATTAGCGCGTTGTGCTTCGTTGCACGTCTGCTCACTATAGCAGCCCAGTCACTGTTACCAACTTCATTTTGATTTTGCTGCACTGTTGCTCAATATAACCTACTAAGTATTTTGCGTTGCCATGTTGCAAATCTGGAGTGCAGAAAAATTTTTCCCGCACTAGAGCGGAAAAGTGATTCTTTGCGTTCTGTAATCAGTGCAGCAATGGCCACTTTTCAACGTAACTGTAGGAAAAATTTATTTCGAACAAGATGTTATGCAGTTTCCACTTGTATGGGATGGTCAAGTCATTTTAGGTCAAAGTCAGAACATTTAATACTCTTTTCAAATTAAAAGAATGTTGGCAATTGATAACGTTTAGGAGAATGGAAACCCAAGGTCCGTCAACTCTTATTTCGAAAAATTACAACTTGAATAATTTTGAAGACTATGCCTGAGTGAACTGAAATGTCTTCATTGAGACGTTAAAACATAATATTTGAAAAAAATCTGGTGTGGCGCACTCACACAACTTTCCTTGCTCATTGATCAATAAGCCTCATTCTTAAACGAGAAAAATTAGGAGAATAACATCATGCCGATTGGCGGCTGAATATTATTTGAAACTACGATCATACTATTGTATTTATATTATTGTTTTCAGCGTATATTTTCCTTTGTGTAAGTAATTGTGAAATTCGATGATTTTTTAAGTCGTCAAAACAGCTGTTCTACAAATAAAATATCGACTATGACTGTGTTCTTTTGAATAAACTGCTCTACTTACCTACCTCATGCACGAGAAGGAGGTCACAAAGTCGACTTCTCAAGGATGGGGTGGACCCCTGTTAGTTTCCCAGGAAATAGACTCATGCCAGTTAATAGAGCTGATAAATAAACTATACAGGGTATGAATTTGAAGAAAATCGGTCAAGTTATTTTTGAAAAAATCGTGATAAAAATTTAACAATATTAATTTTTCTCAATAATATCAAGGAGCTCCTGCAATTTTCCCAGGAATGAGACTGATGTCAGTTGATAGGGCTTATAAATAGCTATCTAGGGTATAAATTTGAAGAAAATCGTTAGAGCCGTTTTCGAGAAAACCGTGAAAACATGGTTTTTAGCCATTATCCGCAATTTTTTCCGCCATTTTGAATTGAATTTTATTGAATTCCTTATTTTCGGAACCTCATGGTAAAAGGACCTTGAGTTTGAAATTTCAAGTCGATCGACTGATTAGGAATGGAGTTATCGTGTCCACAGACACACACACACAAACATACACACACACACGCATACACACACACACACACACACACACACACACACACACACACACACACACACACACACACAGACCAACACCCAAAAATCATGTTTTTGGACTCAGGGGACCTTAAAACGTATAGAAACTATGAAATTTGGGTGCCATGGTAATGGGGCAAGGAAAGTAAAAACAATGGTGGAGCAGAAATCTTGAGTCTTATATATCTACTAAATGGAAGGAGAAATTACTGTATGTCCAGTTTTTTATATCTAGTTTGATTTTTCCGCTGATCTTATTGTCCATGAGAAAGTGATTTGGAATAAGGTTTATTATTTTATTACCTACTAGCCGTCAGGCTCGCTTCGCTCGCCATATCCGTCTAGCCAGGGGGCTCCGCCCCCTGGACCCCCGACTGATCGTCCAAGAATGAGATCAGCAGGCTCGCTTCGCTCGCCTGCATTTTTCATTTTTATCATATTATAATAGGACAATCCAGTCGGGGGTCCAGACTAAACGTCTGGCTAAACAGATATGGCGAGCGAAGCGAGCCTGACGGCTAGTAATATAATATTCCCAGGATTGAAGTAGCAGTGCCCAATCAATTTTTCCGCGATAAATTCATTTAAATCTTCAACTTGGTGCCAACCTAACAAAATCAACTCAACTTAATGCCAACCTGACAAAATTATTGATTTAGTTGCCAGTTAACAACTGTTTCGAAGAGGTACTCTATCTAGATTATAGTTCTATAGTAGCATATGATATGGAAATTTCAATTCTAATTAAGAGATTGGGAGAAGAAGGATATACATGCTGAAAGACGAACTTTAAACCCTTAAAAACAACCCTTAGAGTTGAAATATTGCCAAAAGATTTCTCAGTGCGCCTCTAAAGGGCCAACTGAACATACCTACCAAATTTGAACATTTTTGGTCCGGTAGATTTTTAGTTATGCCAGTGAGTGAGTGAGTGCCATTTCGCTTTTATATATATAGATGTAAATTAACTGCCTCCTTATACATTCAATATTAGTGTTATAGGTTACATATTTGTTAGCAGTGGCCCTTAGATTATAATAATCAAGTGTAGAGTTAAAGTGAGAGGAAAATCGGATCTATATTTTATTAAGTAATCAATCACGGTTTTTATGTATAATTGACGTATAGTCATGACCTCAAAATCACTAAAAACCATATCCGTTGAATAGAACCTGGGTTTGCTTAATAGTTTTGATTATCAGCTTTTGTGCTACAAATAATTCAGCAATATGACAGTTGAAACAGCCTTCCCAAAACAACTATGCCACACTGCAAAATTAACTTGACTAGAGCATGATACATAACGTTGAAACATAATATTGGAAAAAACAGGTATAGCCCGAAATTTCTTCTATTCTCAAATTAATTTCGATGCAATGTTCAAAGTATGGTTAAGTTTTACAGTTATTTATTGACCGAGCGAAGTGAGGTCTAAGATTCAAGTCGAAGGTTTGGCATTTCTCTTAATGTTCAAATGTTTGAATGTTTATATATGTTTTTATGTTGCGCATTTACGGCGAAACGCGGTAATAGATTTTCATGAAATTTGACAGGTATGTTCCTTTTCAAATTGCGCGTTAACAAGGTTTTTGGAGATTTTTCATTTCAAGGATAATATAAAAGGAAAAAAGGAGTGGTGGATTCACGGAGGATCGGCAGCCTTGATTGTGGGTTGATTGGTTTGTACTTTCCTCCCCTTCCCCCTCTCTCTAAGAGGCAAGATAACCTCTCTCCCTCACCCCTCCTTCATCATCCCCGTTTATCTTTCTAACCAGCACTTCAAGAATTGTGCTCGAGAAGTCAACATCGTTTCGTTTCATTTTCACCTGTACCCGTGGCGTTCGAGCTGAACGCAATTACCTCGTTTCGTTTCGTGATATATGTACAATATCATATAGGCCTACGCATAAAAGACAGGATATCGTCAGCAGTAACTTCTGCAGTCCACTTCCTCGCCAGTTCCAAGGTTTGTGCTAATTAAAGACTTACTTTTGGGGCTGTCGACGTTTTCGTGAATTAAATCTTAACTGTACCCCAATCCATAGGTTTGGGGACAGGACGGGATTACCAAGGAGCCTCCTTCATACGCCAATATTACCGTAAAAATCAGACTATAGAATAATTCATCATAAATCAGCTGTCTAGTGGACTATAATACCACCCGTTCAAAAACATCGAACATCTTGAAAATGTATATTTCCATCAACGTTAGTAGACAGTTGACTATAATACTACCCGTTCAAAAACATCGAACATCTTGAAAATTGTATCTTTCCATCAACGTTGTAGACAGTTGCAGCCAGACCTGATAACAGCGCTCACACTCACATTCCGGGACGACACGTCACGGTTCGATATAGGACAGAAAGCTCTATGGTTATTTAGGATTTTTCTAGACATTTTTAGTTGATAAAATTATTTATTAATTTTTGAGAAAACATAACAAGAGGTCAATGTAACTCACTGAGCGCGAGGTCTACTGTTCACAGAACCACTAGTGTATAGAAATGATTGAGTAATGGGTAGATTTTTAATGGTAAGATTATTATGGTAACTCCATGATACTTCTAGAGAGATAAATATGATTGATTGATTATTTGCCTTTATAAGGGCGAAGTTAGGACTCCTGGTCCTCTCTGCCACAGAATGGATGGACATTGATATGTCCAAAGCTCCGCCAATTTATGTAGATGCATAACAATATGATTATTATCTATAGTTATTATATTACAAATTGCTTTTTCATATAATATACAGTTCAATAGTTATTTTCTTAGTCTACATTATGTAAATTCATCTATAACTTTGCTGTATTGTAAGCTATTGTATACAAGTGTATAAGCCAGTATATATTGTAATCTACATAAATAAAGTACTCAATCAATCAATCAATCAACCACACAACCCTTGACAGATTGATGTGAAGATTGCACGGAAGTGCATGAAGTTATAATAATCATGAAGAATAGTTTAAGCACAGAGAAAAAAAATTGGAAAAATTTTCTGTAGTTTAAGTGAGCCATAGAACAATCTTGTTGAAGTTATGAAAATATTATAATTAAGGCGATGAAGACGGTGAAGAGCTGTTGAGGAAGTGGGAAGAGGAGGAGGTGATCAAAAGAGAAATTAATTATAATCATGAAGTGGAATAAAATTAGAATGGTGAGAACTATGAAGTGGTAAAAAATAAAAATATTTGCTCTTAAGTAGAAGAATATAGAAGGGGTGACAGGAGAGCTAAGAGGGTACTTCTTACGATTTCTCAGACTCACTTTCTCTCTTTCTCCTCTTTCTCTTCCTCTCTTTCTCTTTTTACATTACAGTAGTACCTTAACTTTCGCATATTTAATCATTTTTCTTGTTCAATATTATTGTAGAACTCATTAGTTTAATATGATTCACCATGTTATTTTACCGCTACTGGTATTTATTTTCAACGCTAGAACGTAAGTTGAATTATGTTTTGTTAAACACATGGATAAAGGGATCTGACTCTCCCTCACTGTTTCTATCTTTCTGTCTCTAGAAATGCATTTCCTCCCTTCATTTAACAACTATTCTCTCTTTCCCTTCTTTTCTAAACCTCTTCTTTCCACTCTCTTCTCTCTTCTCACGCTTCCTCGGAATGTCGTTCTCTCACACTGTCTCTCTCTCTCGTTCCCTCTCAAGGAATGCATTCATTTCTCTCTTTTATCAGTTATTATATCTTTTCCTTCTTTCGTACACCTCTTCTCTCCTCTCTCTTCTCACGCTTCCTCAGACTCCTGAGGTCTTTCTCCCTCACTGTCTCTCTCTTCATTGGTAGACATTGGTAGAGATTCAATGTGAAGGGTATTTTGAATATTCTTTCCGAAGAATCGACATTGATATGTCCAAAGCTCCGCCAATTTATGTAGATGCATAACAATTTTATCTATAGTTATTCCAAATTGCTTTTTTCATATCATATACAGTTCAATAATTTTTTCTCAGTCTGTATTATGTGAATGAATCTATAATTTTGGTGTATTGTAAGCTATTGTATACAGGAGTATAAGCCAGTATATATTGTAATCTACATAAATAAAGTACTCAATCAATCAATCGATCAATCAATCAATCAATCTATCATCCTCTCTCAAGAAATGCATTCCTTTCTCTCTATTTATCAGTTATTCCTTCTTTTCCACAACTCTTCTCTTCACAATTCTATCTTCTTTTCTTTCTTGTGATTTTCTTCATAAGAGAACTTTCTGCTTCGATCTCTCATCTTCTGTATTCTCTCTTTCACTGAATCTCTTCTCTCACTAAATCTCACCTCTCTTCCCCTCTTTTCTCTCTTCCATGTTTCTCTCTCTCTCTCTCTATTTTAATCCTATGTGATTGTATTTCAATTGAGAATTTTATCTCTTTCTATTAATCTTATGTAATCCTAAACATGATGTAATCTACTATTTTTGTAATCTTATGTAAATGTTTTCTGTTGTGGTAGAGGGTTGTTTGGCAGAGAGGACCAGGAGTCCTAACTCCGCCCTAGTATAGGCAAATAATCAATCAATCTCCTCTTCTTCTCCATTTCCCTTTTTTCTCTGTCACACTCCATCTCTTTCTCTCTCTTTCTTATTCTTCTCGATCTCTTGTCTTCAGCATTTTCTCTTTCATCGAACATTCTCACTCTCTCTCTCTCTCTCTCTCTCTCCTCTCTCTCTCACTCTCTCTCTCTCTCTGGTAGAGAGTTAGTGGGGAGGATATTTTTAATATTCTTTCCGAAGAATGGACATTGATATGTCCAAAGCTCCGCCAATTTATGTAGATGCATAACAATATAATTATCTATAGTTATTATATTACAAATTACTTTTTCATATCATATGTACAGTTCAATAATTATTTTCTTAGTCTCTATTATGTAAATTCATCTATAATTTTGCCGTATTGTAAGCTATTGTATATAAGTGTATAAGCCAGTATATATTGTAATCTACATAAATAAAGTACTCAATCAATCAATCAATCTCTCTCTCTCTCTCTTTCCTTCTGTTATTATGTTCTTATTGTTCTAATGTTCTCATTTGAACATTGCCTGTTATGGGAGTTATAATTCTCAACAGCTCTAATTCATCACATATATATTTTATATCATTCTTAGAGAATCGACAATTATTTGTTGAAACACCGCTGATTCATGAAGTTACATCACATTATTATATTATCGTTATTTCAATTGCATTCAATCTTTATTCTCATTGATTAATTGTTCATACTTTGTAAAATTCTTTGAATAACTAGCATTATCATCATTTAATGTAAAAAAGTGCATCAGCCAGTAAATATTGTAGCATACATAAATAAAAAACTCGAATCCAATCTTTCTTATTTTTCTCGATCTCATATATCTTCTGTATTCCTCTTTTACTGAATCCTCTCTCTCAAACACACACACTCTCTCCCTCTCTGTTTCTCTCTCAGTCACTCTATTTCTTTTTCTCTCTCGCTACTTTTTCTCACAAGAAGAGAGTGAAATGTATAAATCAGCAGCTGCATTACTCTTTGTGGTAGCCCGGGTGTCGGAGAGCTTAATGCCTCAATTAACACGTTGTATGGTT